>NC_137771.1:201912206-202104706 GCF_963455305.1 Plecotus auritus | reverse complement strand
TATGGGACCAAGTTCATTTATATTCTTGTCTAAATAAAGGATGGATGGAAACAATAATCTCTTTGCTTGTAGAAACATGGCACAATCTTATGAAGGTTGATTGAAGCATTTGATTTAAGAAAATTACCTTCCCACATTAAGAAAGGTGTTTATATAACAACTTCACTATTAACTACCAGGCATTGTAATTTCATCACTCTACCAGCTGTTTACATTTAATATTTGCATTATACAATGAATAGTTGTTATAGTTATTGGTCTCAATTTTCATCCCTATTCCATGTGGACACACTTTTATCAAAATAATCACTTCTTTCATGAGCTTTCTGTTGGGTCTAATTTACTTTTCTTTTGTAGTTATATGGTAATGAGAACATAAACTTTTCCCTACAAGGTAAGTCTGTTAGGAATTATAAAAGCATATCAAGTATTATTCTAGTGACACAGAGTAAAGATGATTTGATTCAAAATCTAATAAATATTCAGCATAGTACAAAACAGTTTGTGCTTTATGATTTGTATGAGGTGTTTGTATTTCTAATAGTGTATTGAATGTGCTATCTCCTCTTAAGTGGCAATCAAATTAAATGTTTGCCCTAAAGCAGTGGTGGCCCCTTGAGTGTGGCTCGGCATTAGAACCACTACTTCAAAATAGACTCGTCCAGGCTGAAAACCAACTTCTGCGCATGGGCCACGAAGTTTCAATCGCACTGTACGTGTGTGCCCACATGTGGCATTTTGTGGAAGAGCCACACTCAAGGGGCCAAACAGCCGCATGTGGCTCGTGAGCCGTGGTTTGCTGAGCACTGCCCTAAAGTATTATTCATCATTCATATTCTTATGTATTTGTCTTTTACATACATCTATAAATTTTAATAGTAACAGCATTTTATCATACTGTTCAATATGACTTAAAATAAGTTTTTTTTGTGTGTGTATAGGTGTGTGTGAATGTGTATGTACTAGTATGTATGTATCCTAGCTAAGATTTACCATTCTTCCCGTAAATTGATTACCATAGCCTGGCCTAATTCTTAATGATTGTTTCTCACTGCCTTTCATAAGTAAAAGTAAATCTTCCTTGGGGAAGACTAAAATTATCTCTATAATTTTAAAAATAATATATCCAGAATTCAATAAAAAAAAACTTAGAATAATAGGAAAGAGGAACAAATTACCAAAATTTTGTATGTGTGTGTGTGAGAGAGAGAGACAGAGGGAGAGAGAGAGAGCACAAAGAGAGAGCACAAAGAGAGAGAATTTAAATGAAATAAATTCCTAGATGTATAAATAATTTGATGAAATTCAACATTGATTATGCACACTTCACATTGAGGGTCAGCAAATTCTTGAGAGACATGATGATACTTTAGCTCTGGAGTCCACACAGTTTCAGCCACAACTACTCAGTTCTGAGAGTGCAGCACAACAGCCCGGAAAACATGCAAACAGTCTCTGTTACGCTCCAGTGCAACTATATTTATAAAAATAGGCCATAGTTTGCTGACCCCACTCTTAAAAATTATGATTTATAAGGAATTACGTTTATCAGATAAATGGTATTTATTATAAACTTACACCAAATACCATATTTAACCATGAATTATTCTTATTTTTCTTTATTGACTGAAGTATTACATATGTGTCCTTATCCTTCAATTGCCCCCCACAGCCACACTCATGCCCCTGATGTCTGTGTCCATAGGTTCGCCTTATATGTATGCATACAAGTCCTTTGGTTGATCTCTCCCCCTTACCCCCACCCTCCCCTACCTTCCCTCTGAGGTTGTACAGTCTGATCGATGCTTCTCTGTCTCTGGATCTGTTTTTGTTCATCAGTTTATGTTGTTCATTACATTCCACAAATGAGTGAGATCATGTGATATTTATCTCTCTCTAACTGGATTATTTTGCTTAGCATAACACCCTCCAGTTCCATCCATGCTGTAGCAAATGGTAAGAATTCCTTCCTTTTTACAGCAGCGTAGTATTCCATTGTGTAGATGTACCATAGTTTTCTAATCCACTCATCTGCTGATGGGCACTTAGACTGTTTCCAAATCTTAGCTATTGTAAATTGTGCTGCTATGAACATAGGGGTGCATATATCCTTTCTGATTGGTGTTTCTAGTTTCTTGGGATATATCCTAGAAGTAGGATTACTGGGTCAAATGGGAGTTCCATTTTTAGTTTTTTGAGGAAACTCCATGCTGTTCTCCACAGTGGCTGCTATTTGTTAAAAGCTTTCCTTCTTTAGACAGTACAACCCTCAAGGAGGTTCACCTTTACCCTTTCTATGTAACCTTAGCAGGAGCCTTCCCCGTGTGCTGCTTAATTACAGTAGCTAGGTCTATATGGTGATATCTATGTATGTTTAAATTAATTTAAAACAGAGTAAACGTAAAAAATAAAAGTATCACGTTTATTACCACTCAAAGCTAAATTGGAGGGTGCAGCTTAGGTAAAGAGCCAAATGGCCCAGCTAACTGAATTCCAGATTTAGATAGATGTACCCAGCTAGGCTCATGCAGAGCTGGATCAGAACCTGGGCACACTTCACAACACAGAGTAGATTAATAGAAAAGTGTGCACCCAGGATGCACAGAGCTGAGCTAAGTATGTCCATTATTTTAATACTAGAGGCCTGATGCATGAAGATTCATGCAAGAATGGGCCTTCCTTCCCCTGGCTGCTGGCACTGCCTTCGCTCTGGCCCAGAGCTGCCTTTCTGCTCCAGCCCAGAGCTGCCTTTCCACCTTCCCATGCTGCCCAGAGGCCTGGAGTGGCTGGGGTGGTGCAGAACGCCTGTGTCATCACCATGGCGATGACACAAGTGTCCCGCCCTGCCCCCGGCCTCTGGGCACCCATGTATGCAAATTAACCCGCCATCTTTGTTGGGTTAATTTGCGTACTCACTCCTTATTGGCTGGTGGGCGTCTCAAAGGTATGGTCAATTAGCATGTTATTCTTTTATTAGGTAGATACCTATCAAAAGGAGGTCAGTATATCTCTCTCTTAGTCCATTCAGGCTGCTATAACAAAATGCCACAGATGGGGTGGTTTATAAACAACAGAAATTTATTCTCACAGTTCCAAAAGTTAGAAGTCTAAGATCAGAGTGCCAGCATGGCTGGGTTCTGCTGAATGCCCCTTCTGGTTGCAGACTATCAATTTTCTGCTGGGTCCTCACATGGTGAAAGGCACTAGGGTGTTCTATCAGGCCTCCTTCATAAGGGCACTAGTCCTATTCATGATAATGAGATAAAGATAAATTAAAAAATTAAACTATATATGGGCTTATATATAAATTGTTAAAGAAATCACCCCCTTTCTAGATAAATTGGTAGTATAATAAAAATAAACTATATTTTTCAAAGAAAATAGCTTTCTACATAAATTGTGAAAATACATATTCTAGTTTCATATTTATGCAGAAGGAGCATAACTACTTTTATTTTATTTGTAAAATATATTTTATTGATTTTTTACAGAGAGGAAGGGAGAGGGATAGAGAGTTAGAAACACTGATGAAAGAGAAACATCGATCAGCTGCCTCCTCCTGGGAATGTGCCCGCAACCAAGGTACATGCCCTTGATGGGAATCGAACCTGGGACCCTTCAGTCCGCAGGCTGACACTCTATCAACTGAGCCAAACCAGTTAGGGCATAACTACTTTTAGTTGCTTAGCTTGAGAACATGTAAGTTCATCTAAAATGATAAACCAGTTCATCATGCTTATGTATTTAACAATACCATCTTTTTGGAAAAACTAAGCCTCTGGCAAAAGACAGTTTAACTTTAAGGCACTTGTGTTATTAGTTCTTCTTGCAATTAAAACTTTTCCTTCTATGCAATATTGCCTGAGGGAAGAAGAAAAACCTATCAGGAAAGGCAGAAAGTCCTCATTAGGTTAGACATTTCAGCGATTTAGTCTCTATTATATCCCAAGCATTTAGCACAGTGCATGCCATAGCATAGATGTTCAATACATAGTCATAATTTTCTTGACATATAACAATAAGTTGCAATTAATAAAGTATCATCCTTTCTATTTCACATTTTCTTTTAGTATGTTCTAAGATCCAGTTCTTAGAAGCACAAATATTAATATTTCTTAAAAATCCTGAGTGCATGGGAATGCAGGCAGAGGGAATGTCAGACACAGGTTCTAATTCTGTTTGCCACTTAATTACCTTGAGTAAATTACATACCTTCATTATACTTTGGTAAAACTAATGTTAAATAGATAGTAACTGTATTAATGTCCCATTGCTGTGATAGCCAATTATCACAAATTTAAGACACAAAGTTACTCTTTACAAGTCAGGAGTCAAAGTCAATGTGTTGGCAGGATTTCTTCTAGAGACTCTAGGGGAGAATTAGTTTTGGCTTCTGAAAGCCACTTGCATTCCTTGGCTTATGGCCCCTTCCTCCAATAGACTATCTTCAAATCTCTCTCTCTCTCTCTCTCTCTCTCTCTCTAAAAATAAAATCAAATAACATACAAGAATAAAATAACTAGAATGACATTGAACATACAAGAGCTTCAGGAATTCTGTATCCATAAGACTTTTTTGAGGAATCTACTATAGGATGTTTTTTATTCAACAAAGACAAGAATGTGAAAACTCTAGCAAAAGAACTGTTCAGAGCATTTAACATTTATGTATCAATATATTTCAGACTAAATAAAAGATGGTTATGAAGGTGAAAGATTAATGCACAAATGCATGTGACAAAATAATGTAACTTAAAAAATAAGATAATGGAGAGGAAAAACAGGCAGGAGAATAATCTCACTGATTTTTGTATAGGAAATAGGTGAGATTTAAAGTGTACCATTTTAAAATGACAAAATAGTTTAAAACAAAACAGAGAACTTAGGGTCTTAAGGTATAATTGCAAAGAATTACTAGTAAGTGCTCAGTTTTGTGGTGAGTGTACTTCTCACCCACTGGAACAAATTTTAAATCTTCTTAACTATCAATTTGTTTAAAAGGAGAGAATAATATATATCTGGTAAAGAAACAAGGCACATATACTATACTAGAGGCCCAGTGCACAAAATTCGTGCACGGGTAGGGTCCCTAGGCCTTCCGGCTGCTGGCCAGGGCTTCCCTTCCCGGGCTGCCAGCTGCCAGCTGGGGCCTTCCTTCATTCCACACCACCCCCTGGTGGTCAGTGCATGTCATAGTGAGCAACCGAACTCCCGGTCTCCTGGTTGAACTCCCAAGGGGACAATTTGCATATGAGGCTTTTATATATATAGATTGCATATAATCATAAAATAGTATGATGGAATGGAGACCAAATTTGTCAGTTATATTAGTAAACATGGATTTCCATGGTCACTATAGAAAAAGAAAATACTCTTTGTGGCAAACACTGCTGGTCGCCTAGCCCACATCATTTCTCAGTTTCATCCTTCATTTCCCATAACTGTGTGGATTAGGTGGTGACCCTATGACCCAATACAGAGACAGTAGGTTATAAGGCAATCTGTATGGGAAGTTTAAGATATTGTTGTTATTGCTATTGTCTAACTCTGTTGTTTTAAATGTCTTGGTGAAATAGCCAAAGATTTTTAAAAAATTACATTTTGCCTGTTGGAATTGAGAAGCCTAAAGCTTCAACGAACCATTATAAAACCATAGAAATCAATGGCACAGTTAAGAATGTTGAAGCAAAAAGGCATTTGGAGGCTACAACATTTACAACATTGAGAAGCCTCCCTCCAGTCCTAGACTACCTACTTCAAACACATGTGAAAAGAAAAAAAAAGGTCACCATTTGTCCCTAGCTGGTTTGGCTCAGTGGATAGAGCATCAGCCTGTGGACTGAAGGGTCCCGGGTTCGATTCTGGTCAGAGGTAGCAGGCTTAATCCCAGGTCCTGGTCAGGGGCACATGAGTGCAGGAGGGTGTGTCTTTCTCACATCAATGTTCCTCTCTGTCTCTTCCCCTTTTCCTTCCACTCTCTCTAAAGGGAGGGGAGAGACAGAGAAAAATAAATGTGAGAATGAACAACAACAACAAATCCCTATTTGTTTAAGCCCCGGGAGTTGAACAGATGTTACCTGTGCTGTAGCCAAATATTGTTTTGAATAATACAGTTCATAACTATAACCACCTTCTTTTATTAGATGTTCAATTTTATAGATATTATAAAATTAGAATATAATATAAAGTTAGAAGATGCAATGATTTTAATAAACTACAGGTTCTAAGGAACATCAGTATCCTGTGAAATTTATATGAAACTTCAACTAGCCACACTGATATTTCCATTGAGATGTCTTAGTGCTCACTTTTGAGGTGAGCGCTCTGCTTTTCAAGAAGCAGAGTATATTTAAGGTGCCCTGTGTTTTTCTTCAAAACTGGGAATTACCACAAATAAGAATTTCAGTTCACACACTGGTTTATTTTGGAAAATTTGCCTTCACTAACTTCATTAGCATCACTTTGATGGGGATTAATCACTGTTTTCATATAAATTACTACTGTAAATAATTATTTTACTCCATCCTTTACAGAATGTTACCGGAAGTGCGTACCTCTTCATTAAGAGTATTTCAAAACAGTTTAGCCAAGAGGACCAGGGAGCAAAACAAAGACAGTATTTTCCCTCATATGCCTAAATAATTATGTTGTGAAGATAAAGTTTTATTTCTGTATTCAAAATACATACTAAGATCTATTTGAAATTATAACTCTGCTTAACATAGGTTAAAATGTATTTTTCTTTGTATATGAGACAGTGAAAAATCTGAAATTTCTAGTCATTCCTGTCTCTCAGGATTTTTCTCTTACCTGACTTATTTCCTTAACTAAACTCAAAACATAAGAATTAAAGGATATGCTTTTACAAAATCTACATGCAGAGAGTGGTTTAGATACTTACACATTTACAATGTTCTCTGTATTCCCATTCATTTACTTTGTATAGCCGATAAAATCAAAATTGAAATAAAGAAGGGAACAAACAGACACTAAAGCAGAATTACAACAGTTGCAGGAGTCACAGTACAATTTGGCTAAAGTATATGTCCCTTTCAGGGTGGAAACTGCATAAATAATAGCAAAATTGAAGAAAAATTTATAGTAGTTGCAAAGATATTGGGATTTAAGTAGACTTCAGCAATTTTAAGGAAGGAGAAATAGAGTTGCACATGGCATACATTGAAATACATTAGGCTTTGAGAAATGGAGATTACTTAGGATTTGTGAAGGAAAATTGAAAACTATAAAATCTATTGAGAGAATAACATTCTATTTTTTGTGGAGAGGTGTTTAGATTATTCTGAATGTGTTTCTGTGTATGGTGAATAATACATACTTCAGCATTTTAGTGCTCTTTACAAAAGAAGAAAAATGAAAGAAAAAGGAGAAGCATAAATATGCAATTTGAAAGATAATGAAGTCTCAATGTCTCTCTCAATGAGAATATTTCATTTGCTTAATTAATGTAGAAAAAGTTGCCAAGAACCTTTTCCTTGAAGTATGTTCTCCATCTTTCCTTCAAAGTATGTGCGTAAATTGATATTGAAATATACTAACAGGTTTTTATGACATTTGAGATAATAAAATGACATTTGAAATCTAATAAAGAGGGAATATGCTAATTGACTGCCCCGCCCTCAAAGATGTAGGCACTCACAGTCAATAAGGAGGGAATATGCTAATTGACTGTCACGCCCTCAAAGATGGCGGTGCCCACAGCCAATAAGGAGGGAATATGCTAATTGACTGTCACGCCCTCAAAGACAGTGGTGCCCACAGCCAATAAGGAGGGAATATGCTAATTGATTGTCACGCCCTCAAAGATGGTGGTGCCCACAGCCACAAGATGGCGGTGCCCAGTTCCCTTAGCCCCGTCAGGGCGGCAGGTGCACAGCCACTCTGCGCGCCTGCCTCCAGAGTCCCCCAGCCGCCCAGGGCCGGCCCGAGGCACACAGGCAAGCCTTGAATGGTGGCTGCCCAGCCGCCCAAGGCTGGCCCGAGGCACAGGTAACCAGGGCCAGCCGAGGCTTGTGCTGCTGCAGTGACAGCAGCAGAGGTGTGATGGGACATCGCCTGCCCCTGATCCCCGGGTCACCTCCCATTCCTGAGGGCTCCCAGACTGTGAGAAGGGTCAGGCCGGGCTGAGGGAACCCCCCCTCCAGTGCATGAAGTTTCATGCCCTGGGCCTCTAGTTTATTTAATAATTATTATAAATTTAGCTAATTTTTGCTAATTTATTCATTGACATAAATACTTCCCAGTATATTTATGGAAATATATTTTTATTTTATTTTTTAAAATATATTTTTGCTGATTTCAGAGAGGAAAGGAGAGGGAAAGAGAGAAATAGAAACATCAATGATGAGAGAATCATTGATCGGCTGCCTCCTGTACACCCCCCACTGGAGATCCAACCCACAATCCAGGCATGTGCCCTCACTGGTAAACAGACCATGATTTCCTGGTTCATAGGTCAACACTCAACCACTGAGCAATGCTGGCTGGGCTGGAAATACTTTTTTAATAAGATGAACTAAAAGGACACAGTGTTTTTCCTAAAGAATAAGTTCTCATAAAAATAACCAATCAATTTCCCACTTCTTTAATTATGCTCCTTTTTCTATTTTAATACAACCTACAGCATGACCCAATAAGTAATCCTATATATTAAAGGGCTAATATGCAAATAGACCGAACAACTGGTCGCTATGACACGCACTGACCACCAGGGGGCAGACGCTCAATGCAGGAGCTGCCCCCTGGTGGTCAGTGCGCTCCCACAGGGGGAGTTCGATTCAGCCAGAAGCCGGGCTCTTGGCTGGGGAGCGCAGGGGCAGTGGCGGAAGCCTCTCCAGCCTCTGCGGCAGCACTAAAGATGTCCGACTGACAGCTTTGGCCCACTCCCCAGGCTATTCGGACATTCCCAGAGGGCTCCCCAACTGCAAGAGGGTACAGGCCGGGCTGAGGGAACCCCTCAAGTGCATGAATCTTGTGCACGGGGCCTCTAGTGTATTATGATGAACAGAAAACACTTCTTAAGACACTCTGGCAACTACAGCACACACATTTGTCATCCTCATTTTCAAATATGTAAATCTCATATTTTTCAAGACCAAGGCAGTATCCATACCTCTTCCAAAAAGATATTCTGGCTGATATTAACTTGCCCTTTCTGAGATTTTACCCCAAAATATTTGCTACTCTTTTATGCTATTTATCACTTTTTACTACATACTGTAGGCTTTTACATATTGTTTTGATCCTTCCTAATATGTACAAAGATTTGAAAGACAAGACATACATTTAAAATTTTATATGTATTTATTTTGTACATTAATACATTCAAAAGAAAAACTGGTAACATGTTAATAAGTTATGAATGTCAGATGAAGGACAAAATGAAAAAATAAGCACATGGATGAACTACCAAAATTAAAATGATAAATACTAAAAAGACCCTTGAACCATCCTCATCTTTTATTTTTATATATTTTTACTCATTGAGATCCAGTATATATTAAATTTTGTTCTCTATTCTTTTGTTTTTCTATATATTTTTAAAAATCTGTGATTATGTCATTGTGCAAAATATTGTTTCATTTGTAATTTTTAAATTTTAAATGATATGATTTATATAGTATACTAGTATCTTAGCTTCCAATTTTAACTCAGACATTATAATTCTATGAGATATTGCTACAGATCTATAGAGTTTTGCTATTAGTCTTAATTTACTCATTTACTTGTGATGAAGTGTTTATATATTGTTGTTATAAACATTATTTTACATGTCTCCTGGAGCAAGTGTGCATACATTTCCCCGATTATATAGTCAGGAATGGAATTGCTGGGGGCATAGTTTAAGTGACCACATTTTTTAAGTTGTTATATCAATTTAACATTTCTGCTAGTAATGTATGAAAGTTGACCCAGATTCCCACTATTATGTATTATTCAGATTAAATTTTGAACAATCTGGTGGACAGATAATGTTATCTAATTGTGATATAAATTTGCATTTCCATGTTTACCAATGTAGTTGAACATTTTTTTTTCATGTGAGTACTTTCCTAGTTCTATTTGTAAAATGCCTGTTTATATTATTTACCAATTTTTCTATTTGGTTGTCTTTTATGTGTTGACTTATTAGAATTTAATAATGAGCTCGATGCATCAGACTAATGTTAGTTATATATGCTGCAAATATCTTCTCTCAGCATGTGAATTATTGTTTCATTCTCTTTAAAGTGTGTTTTAATTAAAAGTGGTTTTTCATTTCAATTAGTTTGAATAATTCATTCTTTTTTTTTTTATGATCAGGGCTTCGGAGTTCTTAAAAATCACTCCCATATACACTTGCTTTAAAGGTGTGTTGTAGCCCAGCTGACGGGCTCAGTGGTTGAGCCTTGACCTATGAACCAGGAGGTCATGGTTTGATTCCCTTTAAGGGCACATGCAGGGGTTAGGACCTTCATCCCCAGTAAGAGGTATACAGGAGACAGCCAATCAATGATTCTCTCTCATAATTGATGATTCTATTTATCTCTCCCTCTCCCTTCCTCTCTGAAATCAATAACAATATATTTTTAAAAAGAACATTTTTAAAAAATATGTTGGATTTGATGTTTTTCTTGATATCACAATGAATCTATAAATCAGGCAGGTGAAATAAAAATCCATGAATATTGTATGTTTCATTACTTAGACCTTTTTATTGATTTTAATTAGACTTTAAAATTTTTTCAATAAGTATGTGCCTTTATTTTTGAGGGTATTATAATTTTTGTTCTATTAAATTATAGTTTTAATTGTTTTTGCTAGTAATCACAAAGTCAATTTATTTGCCTATTAACTTTTAGATTATTTTAGTTTAAGTATACAACTATGTAATCAGAAATTACTGCCATTCTGGTTCTTCTATTTTAGTCCTTGCAGAATGTATTCTTGTATAAGGAGGCTCACCGTTCTGGACTGGATAGTCACAGTGAGTGATTCCTTGCTGGTATTGTAAAACACACACACACACACACACACACACACACACACACACACACACAATCTCTTCTATAGGATCTCATTCTGGGATGGAAACATGTAATTTTAATTCATTAACAAAAATCATAAAACAAATGTGTTTCAAAAGTGTGTGATGCAAATATGTTGATAAAAACATATTTAAGTCTGCTATGGAAATTTTGGGAATGTTTTTTGTGCAAAAATGTATTTGACCTAATACTTAAAGGATGAATATACTCCCAAGGTTAACACATGTGAAATGTCTTTAAGATACTAAGTCATATTAAAAAACCGTAAGTATTTGTAAATTCCAGTTTGTAAAGTTCAAAGTGCATGCAAACCCTGTGCCTTCTTTGCATGGTATTTATGCTGATTCTTTCCAAGATCGAAGCAGAACCTCTGGAAATAACTGTATTTCAAAATACCATTAAAAAAAATTGAACAGCCAAATTTAGAACCAGAAATTGACACAACTATAATAGGTGCTATAAAACTGATTAAAGAAATGGAAAAGCAGTGAGTATTTCTCAATGACCCTAATAGCCTTAACTGATGCTAAGATGAGTGAAGAGGATGAGAAGTCTATTTGGTTCTTCAGTTAATTTTCAGTAGCAATTGCCTTTGATGTTCCATTAAAGCAGCCATGGGCAAACTACGGCCCGCGGGCCGGATCCGGCTGTTCTATCCGGTTCTCTTGCTCTCCCCTCCGCTCCTTTACTTTGAATTTATATTAGTTCACACAAACACTCCATCCATGCTTTTGTTCCAGCCCTCCGGTCCAGTTTAAGAACCCATTGTGGCCCTCGAGTCAAAAAGTTTGCCCACCCCTGCATTAAAGGCTAAATGTCTCTGTAGCCCTATCCTTTGAGTTTCTTACCACCTGTTCACAACTGCTGAGAACAAGTTTCTGTTTGTAATGTACATATCTACTTACACTAAGATACATACAAATAACTAGTTTAATAGGAGCCCCATGTGGAGAAATGGAATAGACACCCAGACTTCTAGGTTAATCATGATGTATTGGGTAAAAAGTCTTAAGAGGAAACTACTGATTTTTAAAGAATAAATATTAGACCCACATAATAGTTACTTAAAATCCATGTGATTCAACTCCAGGTGTCTCTGGACTTCAATGTACACTTTAAAGTCCCTTTAGCTCAACACAGATGAAGTAAATGATTGTCAGGAATGGTGCTGAAACTTAAGATCAAACCAATTGATTTTATATGTTGTTCTTGCTGAAGGGTAACTGCTAAAATAGAGATATTAAATTGACCTACAGTGTAACATCAAAACCATTTTAGGACATATTTAAAACTTCTCAATATTTCTTTTTTGTAATTGCTCTGACTTTTGCACTCCATTTTACTTAGTGACACTCCGTGAACTGAATTGCTTTGGTGATGAGAAAGCAGCAAGGAAATTCAGTGAACAGTTAGATTACATCCCTTGTAGCCCAGTTTCTGAATAATCTTATACCTTGATTATATAATCTTTTCATGGTATATCCACCATCAAAATGGAAACTATTCATGGGTAATATAGTTCCCTGCCATGTATTTGTAATATTTATAGCTAAGACATTTAAAATAAATTATAAAATTTGGATTTGAAATTTCTTTATTACTGACCCTAGATTTACTGCTTTTAAATCCGGCAAGTTGAAAAATTTTGTACATAAATGCATATGTTTCTCTTAGTGATTATAATTCATGTTTCTTTTTCTAGTCATGTGGTTAAAGTATTAAGGGCTTATGACATTTCTGCACTAATCTGTCTATTCAGGGTAAATTTTATGCTTTAAAAATGATATTTTACAGGAAAATGTAAAAAGTAGGTTCCCTGAAATTGAAGGTTGTATAAATACCCCATTTACATGCTTACATTTAGAGCTCCCATGCATGCTGAGATTTTACATACAGGTTGTGATTTTTATATTTAAGCAGATGTTATAAGGCAAGCCAGCAACTGCACCAGTGAGTTGCTAAGCCACCAGAAAAAAACAAACTGTTCTAAGCATAAGAACCAGTCAAGCTGTGAGCTGTGGAATCCATAAGCTGTATATAAAATGAGGTCACTGAATCATGATCTCATTCTGAACAGAATCATTTGGATAAATATGTACATCAAAATGGCTTGTTTAAAGCTCAAAGGTTGTTGGTAAAAATTATACAGTGCAGGACATATGCATATGTATAAAGCTAAAATGATATTTTTCATTAGATCAGTGTACTTCCATATGCAATCAATTGAGTGCCTGTTCTTATTTTTATTTTTGCTTATCTGGAACATCACCATTTTAATGATAACAATTAGAATGTTCAAAGTACCAATGCATTTTTTACCCTGACACATTTCAGAAACTGTTTAGAAATGCAGAAGGATAAAATATTACTAAGATAATTATAAAAAATAATAGCAAGAATACATTGTGATTAGCAACATTGAGAGCTACTATAAGAAGTACAGACTTCTCTACGTTTTGAAAGAATAAATTAGTTTTCTCTTGCTTCTAAAGTTAGATAGCTTAAGCATGTTTTGTAAAGTATGAATTCAAATCCTGTTCAGAAGACACGTTATCTGTGAGACCACAAATAAATACCCATCTTATGAAATGCTGAGTGGTATAAGGGATAGGAAATTTACAAAGCCTTTGAAAGAAATTGAAATGTTCTTTTGCATTATATGCTTGCTGGTACTCAGGACATAAAAGGGAGGCTAGAGTTCAGTAACAGGAAGGCAAAGCTGAAAGGACTCATTGGGAATTAAAGTTTCATCCTGAGTTTTATAATAGGAAAATTCACCACAGTCCTCTCAAGTACCAAATCAAGTAAAAAAAAAATCTCAGAATGATGCCACATTTTTAAAAAATGACAATTATTTGAAACCCTTAATATGATAAAATTTTCAGCAGAAAAAAAATCATGAAACTTATTAATTTAGGGAATGAACCAAAAAGGAGTAAACTATTTGTAGAATGTGGAAACATGTAGAGCATCATTTCTTCGAATAGGTATATATCTTTTATTTCACTATGGTAAATGTTATAAGAAAGAATGCTGTATTAGAAAGATAAACATATGATTTACAGGACTAGAAACCCTTCAAGAAAATAGAATATATAATTTTTTTAACATAGATCATTCATTGTAATAAGCCTCTAAATATGTTAAAGGTAGACTTCATATGATTTTTAAGAGGTAACAAAATACAGTTCATGTAGATAACCATGCAGGACTAAGTATATTTTGCAGACTAAGAAAGCAACCTATATAATAAAGAGGTAATAAGCAAATTGACCCTCACACCCTCACATCACAAGATGGCTGCCCCCATGTTGTCACAAGATGGCTGCTCCCACATTATCACAAGATGGCCCACAGGGGAGGACAGTTGGGGGTGACCAGGCCTGCAGACGAGGGCAGTTGGGGTGATCAGGCTGGCAGGGGAGCAGTTAGGTGTCAATCATGCCAGCAGGGGAGCGGTTAGGGGGAGATCAGGCTGGCAGGCAGAAGTGGTTAGGGGCAATCAGGCATCCAGGCAGGTGAGTGGTTAGGAGCCAGCAGTCCCGGATTGTGAGAGAATGTCCAACTGCCGGACATCCCCTGAGGGGTCCCAGATTGGAGAGGATGCAGGCTGGGCTGAGGGACCCCCCCCCCCTCAGTGTATGAATTTCATGCACCTGTCCTCTAGCCCTCCTATATAATAAAGAGGTAATATGCAAATTAACCCTCACCCCCTCATAAGATGGCCGCCTATGACCAGGCCAGCAGGGGGGTTAGTGAGGGATGAGCAAACAACTGAACAGCAGGTTGCGTGGGGCAACCAGGCTGGCAGGGGGGTTAGTGAGGGGCGACCAAACGACCGAACAGCAGTCTGTGTGGGGTGACCAGGCCGGCAGGGGGGTTAGTGAGGGACAACCAAATGACTGAAAAGCAGGCTGTGTGGAGCAACCAGGCTGGCAAGGGGGCAGTTGGGGGTGATTAGGCTGGAAGGGGGAACAGTGAGGGGCGACTAGGCCAGCAGAGGGGAAACAATTGGGGGCGACCAGGTTGGCAGGAGGGGGTAGTTGGAGGTGACCAGAACAGCAGGGAGGGCAGTAAGGGGTGACCAGGCCAGTGGGGGTGGCAGGGAGAGGGCAGTTAGGGGCGACCTGGGCAGCAGGGGGGGCAGTTAGGGATGATCAGGCAGGCAGTCAGGTGAGTGATTAGAAGCCAGCAGTCCAGGATTGTGAGAGGGATGTCCGACTGCCAGTTTAGGCCTGATCCCAATCCTGAGGGGTCCCTGATTGGAGAGGGTGCAGGCTGGGCTGAGGGGACCTCCGCCCCATGCATGAATTTCATGCACTGGGCCTCTAGTATATAATAAAAGTCTAATATGCAAATCAACCAAAGGGAAGAACAACTGGTCACTATGACTTGCACTGACCACCAGGTGACAGACACTCAATGCAGGAGCTGCCCCCTGGTGGTCAGTGTGCTCCCACAAGGGGAATGCCGCCCAGCCAGAAGCCAGGCTCATGGCTGACAAGTGCAGTGGCGGTGGCAGGAGCCTTTCCCGCCTCTGCGACAGCACTAAGGATGTCCAACTGCCGGCTTAGGACCGGAGCGGGCCTAAGCCGGCAGTTGGACATCCCCCAAGGGCTCCCAGACTGTGAGAGGGTGCAGGACGGACTGAGGACTCCCCCGACTTCACGAACTTCATGCACCGGGCCTCTAGTATTCAATAAAAAGGCCCTGGTTCAGCCACTATGGAAAACAGTATAGAGGTTTTTTAAAAGATTAAAAATAGAACTACCATATGATCGAGCAATTCCATTTCTGGATATATATCCAAAAAAATGACAAGAGTTAAAAGAGATATAAGTACTCCCATGTTCATTGCAGTATTATTCACAGTAGCCAAGATATGGAAACAACCTAAGTGTCAATCAATGAATAGATAAAGAAATTGTGAGACATATATACACACACATATATGTATATACATATATCATATACAAATAGATATAGATGGAATATTATTCAACCAGGAGAAAGAAGGAAATCCTGCCATTTTCAACAACATTCATGGAACATGAGGGCATTTTGTTAATTGAAATAATGCAGTCAGAGAAAAACAAATACTACATGATATTATCTATATGTGGAATCTAAAAAGCTGAGAGTTTTTACCAGTGGTTAGGGCTGGGGAATGGAGGAACTGAGGAGATGTTGTTTAAGCATACAGACAGGGGACTAGTGGATAAATACATAAATAAATCCTGGAGATGTAAGGCACAGCATAGTGATTATAATCAACAACACTCTATTATAAATATCAAAGTTCTAAGATACTAGATCTTAATTGTTGCCACAATAAAAAAAAATGATACTTATGTAGCATGATAGGGGTGTTAGCTAATGCTAGGTGGTAATCACATTGCAATATATAAATGTATTGAGTCAACACATTGTACAACTTAAACTTACATAATGTTATATGTCAATTATATTTCAATTTAAAAGAAAAGAGTCCTGAAACTGGATTTCCCTGACTCTTATGGAAAGTTGAGCCTTTGTTTAGTGGATTGAGTCAGTTTATATGTTGCTATGTGGTCACACTCTCTGGCAACATAGTTCTAATTTACAATACTAAAGATTACCTAAGATTATTTATTTATTTATTTATTTATTTATTTATTTATTTATTTATTATTTAACTACTTCAAATATATAACTGACTATCCAGAGTTTTGGAGAAAGGTAATAACTCCTGGCTTTATAAAATATTATATAGCTCTTAAAAATAAGATGTAACGCCTGGCCAGTGTGACTTAGTGGTTGAGCGTCAACCTATGAGCAAAGAGGTCATTCTTGGATTCCCGGTTGAGGCACATGCCTGGGGTTGAGGTTCAATCCCCAGTGGGGGGTGCGCAGGAAGGAGGCAGCTGATCAATGATTCTCTCTCTTTGATGTTTCTATCTCTCTCTGCCTTTCCCTTTCTCTCTGAAATCAATAAATATTTATTTTAAAAAATAATATGTAACATATTCCAAACCACGTGTTTGACAGGTGAGAAAACAAAACTGTAGAAGTATGTAATTACATACCCACAATCAAATACAAACTTAGCCATTCATAATTAATGTATTCAGGCTTTCAAACAAGTGTCTCCCCTGGTACAAAACAATAAACCCTTGTGAAATCCAATAATTCAAATAAGGGACCATATTTTAATGATTGACTCAGAAAATCCACCCTAATAAGCAATGTTAACTTCCTAATCACTAGGAATTAAAATGTTGAGAAATTAAAGTAATACTTACTGGTTTCACATATTACTGAGCAGTTTATGAACTATAAATGCAGTCCATTAACTGCTCTAATGGCTGCTTTGTTTTCCAGAAATGAGAGAGTAACATGAGAACACATTAATCACAGGAAAAGAATATCTTACTCTATACCACTAATAAATTATCTAATAACTTCACTATTTTAAGACCATGGAAAACATGCATTCAGACTACATGAACTTTTTAAAAAATATATTTTTACTGATTTCAGAGAGAAAGGGAGAGGGAGAGATAGAAACATCAACGATGAGAGAGAATCATTGATTGGCTGCCTCCTGCGTGCCCACACTGGGGATCGAGCCCACAACCCAGGCATGTGCCTTGACTGGGAATCGAATCATGACCTCCTGGTTCATAGGGCGATGCTCAACCATTGAGCCACACCAGCTTGGTGAACTTTTTTTTTTTTTAATGTGTGATCATGGCTTATTAGAAACATTATTAAACAAAAACAACTGAAGAAAAAAAGCCTTAAGCATAAGAGAAGTGAAGTTTTGATGAATGAATTATATCAAATCTGTTGTGACAAAATGGATTTTCCAAAAAAAAAATTATTGGCCCTGAAAAACTTTTCTCCATGTTTTCCATCTTGGTTTACTTTAAAACTGATTTTTTTTTTTCTAGGTCTATCACAGATTCATTTTCTTCATTTCTTTCAAAACAAACAAACAAAAAAACCCTGAAATCTCTATATTTGTTCTCTTTCTGCTTATAATGAGAGCTGCTCAAATTAGTCCAATTGAGCAGGGGAGGGGGGAAGGCAAAAGTAAGTTGTGAAGTATCTGTTCTTCTTTTTTTTTTTTTTGCATGATTCTTATATTTCTATACTTTTTATCCATCATGGCTCCTATTTGATCACTACTCCTGGATATTTATCCCATGATCTGCTCATTCCCATCCCAGTCATGTTGGAGACTAAGATAAAAGAACTAATAGTCCTAACTTTACTTAAATTTGTTATACTTATTAATTATGAATTTTTGCTTCACATTTTGTTTGCAAAATATAATTTCACATAACTATGGATGTTTTCATGCTGTCCTAAATTTTGTGCCTAAAATGTATGCCCCATGCATTTTATTCTATTCCAAGCCTATAAAAATACTTCAAATAATTCCAAATCGATGTTCTTTTGATCTTTCTCATTGTAGATATTTTTTCCAAGTCAGAATTTCTATTATTTCAGTAAATTTATGGATTTTTTATCATACATTTTAGACATTTTTGGATGGGATATAAAAATTAAGTTATGATTCTATACCTAAATATTTTTAAAAATATAACAAAAAGAAGAGGAAATGTATATACTTAATTTTTGTATATGCAGAAAAATGTAAAGCCTACAAAAGAGATTAAAATCTATGAGAATAAATCAGTGAAAATATGTTGCTTTAACCAAAAGGTGCGCCTGTCCACAGTAGCTCAGTGGCTGAGCATTGAACTATGAACCAGGAGGTCATGGTTTCATTCTGTAGTCAGGGCACATGCCCAGGTTGCTGGCTGGATCCCCGATCATGCAGGAGGCAGCCGATCAATGATTCTCTCTCATTATTGATGTTTCTATCTATCTCTCCCTCTCCCTTCATCTCTGAAATCAATAAAGAGATTTTTTTTAAAAATGCAATAAAATTACATCATTTTAGCAGAGGTAATAAGGGTAAACTTTTAAAAGCAGAACTAAGCACCAGTGTTCAAGTTAGACTAAATGACATTAGACACTAGGAAGAAAAGCTAGTGGTAGCAGACAAGGGGGAGATGCTGTATTATCCTCTGGACTTAACTTTGTGACTGACAGTAGCTCATGATATGTCTTTGTTTTTTAATCTGGCTTTAAGGTTAAGATTTTGTTAGAAGATGTGATTCTAGCATATAATTTGGAAATGAAATTTGAAAATCTAAGGACACATGTAATATCTTAATCAATAAAGAAAGAAAAAATGCAAAAAAAATGAGTATTAATGAATAGATTCTAGTGGGATTCAATATGTCAGGGACTACATTAAAATGCCTATTTATTATTGATCTCAAATTTACACACACAAATATGGGGACATGGAATTTGATGACAAGAGATATGAGAATGATTATCTAGTACAACCAAGACTGTTTCTAAGGATAGGTGAATTGGGAGAGAATGAGTGGTATAAGCAGATTGCAATTGGTAAATGGTAAGTGATATCAGAATTATGGCCTAAAATACACATTTGGGAAGATGTGCACCAAATATTCTCCCTTACACTAAGCATTTTTAGGGAGTATGAAAATGTTGGAAGATAAAGTATTCTTTGGAGACATTTTTAGGTATAAGTTTGGAGAATGGGTTTTAGTTTGGACTCTTTGGAGAGTCAATTACAATAGAGATTGAATGTGGATGAGAGTCCTTTGGCAATGTTTTCAAGTGTGGGAGATTTTCCCCTAAAGAATGTGGTTTAAATACTCACTGGAAGGAAAGTTTGGCCAGATAGGACATATTTTAGATGAGGTAAGAAGGTGAGACTGAACCTATCACAGGGAGTATCTCCCTCAACTTCATTCTTGCAGAAAAGTGATGCTTTTTATGGTCAGTATCTGTACCCAGTATTTCATCTGCATCAAGACACTAAGTGCTGTCTTTTTAAAAAAATGTTATTATTAAATATATTTTTTACTGATTCCAGAGAGGAAGGGAGAGGGAGAGATAGAAACATCAATGATGAGAGAGAATCATCAATTGGCTGCCTCCTGCACGCTCCTTCACGCCCCCCACTGGGGATCCAGCCCACACCCCAGGCATGTGCTCTTGGCCAGAATCGAACCCGGGACCCCTCAGTCCGCAGGCTGACACTCTATCCATTGAGCCAAACCAGCTAGGGCATAAGTGCCATCTTCTTGGCAGTGAGAAAATGACTCAATTTAAGATGTGTAATTGTATATTTATACAGTTCTTTTTGTCATGACTATCCCTTCTAACATATTCAGACATGACCACTATAAACCCTGGGACTTTTCCAACAGCTTGGACAGACTATTTCTTCAATGTAGACTATCATTGCTAAATGAAGCTTAGCTTTTAAGGATACTATCAACACCACCATCAGCCTCCACATACATTCATAAAATTAAGTTTGATCACATATCTTTCACATTCCTCAATTCCACAACCATTACCAGCATAAATTGAAATGTCAACTGTCTCAATAATTTTATATTAAAATAGATGAAAGAAAGCAAAATGTTAAAATTATAAAATCCCAGACTTTCAAGCTATCATTTAAATTTATAATATTTGGATTAAAGGGTATTAAAATTCTGCCAAGTAAACTTTTTATTTTAAGCCAGTACCTCAAATGATTTTTAGATGTTTATTAAAAACACACAAATAATATACTACTACTAGAGGCCTGGTGCAGGAGATTCTTGCACTTTGGGGAGGGGGTGTCCCTCAGCCCAGCCTGTGCCCTCTCACAGTCCGGGAGCCCTCAGGGGATGTCCTACTGACATCCCTTGGGGAGCGGGACCGTGCCTAAGCCATCAGTAGGACATCCTTAGTGCTGCCATGGATGTGGGAGAGGCTCCCACCACGGCCACTGCGCTCACCATCTGTGGCGGTGGGCTCAGGGCTTCTGGCTGAGCGGCACTCCCCCTGTGGGAGTGCACTGACCACCAGGGGGCAGCTCCTGCGTTGAGCATCTGCCCCCTGGTGGTCAGTGTACGTCATAGCAATGGGTCGTTCCACCGTTGGGTCGATTTGCATATTAGCCTTTTATTATATAGGATAGCCTTTCTTCATTGCACACATAAGTGAAATTTAGGTTGTAGAAAGCTCAAAATGGGTTTTTCCACAAACATTTTCTGTTTTCTTTTCAAGGTCTCAAAATTGATGGAATATAGATTAAAACAAAATAACTTGATGTCAGAAGTTCAGGCATAAAGTAATATAATCAATAGTTTTCCAGTAAAACTTATAATTGGAGTGTCAGTTCTGCCATTATTAGTCATTTTTTTTATCTCAAATGAAATAATTTAAAAGCTACTTCTTTCTATCAAAATTAAAAAGTGTTTAGATCTCAAAGGGAGTTAATGTGCCTCTTAGCCCCTTTGAGGCTTCTTTTTCCTGAGAGAACAGTTGGATTTTATTAATTTACTAGAGGCCCGATGCATGAAATTCATACATGGGTCGGGTCCCTAGGCCTGGCTGGCGATGAGGGCTAATCTGTGGGGTGACCAGCAGGGCGATGGGGGGACCCCGCTGGCACCCACCTTGGCTGGCCTGGGGCCTGCGGGCTGGGGGCAGCTCCTGCATTGAGCGTCTGCCCCCTGGTGGTCAGTGCGTGTCATAGCAACCAGTCATTCCACCAGGTGTTCTTCTGTTTGGTCAATTTGCATATTAGGCTTTTATTATATAGGATAAATCTGAACTGTTAGGTGGAACCCTGATACTGTCAGTTATATGCAGCAAACACTGGTTTCTCCTAGCACTGGAAGTCCAGGTACCCTCATGCCCATCCTGACCTAATAATTTTACTCTCTTCTAAAGTAAAATAACTAAATATTGAACACTGAATATTTCAACCATAATCCATTATAAATTTTCTTATAAATAGTATTGGTTTATTATTCAACTTTATTTAATAAATTTTAAATTCTCCCATTTGATTCCTACTACAAAACATAATCTATAAGTATATCATATGGTGCTTCTCTTATGAATTTTATATTCATATCCCTTCCTCTAAAAGCCTTAGTTTTGCATTTTTAAAAATTCTTGATCCAATAAAACAGTTATTTTGGAGATATTAAGTCATTCTTGAAAAGCTATTCTTAAGAATATGATGTCTATTACTACTATTTTGGAATGTTGACAAAATTAATAACATTCTAGTTAATTGATCATTTTGAATGTAACTTGAAACAAATAGCAATTAAGTAAAACTAATGAAGATATATAAAGAAGATGTGGTGCAAAGCAAAATGTTCTTCAGGGGAGGAGTAAAGATAGAATCCAAAATCTATGCTGTGATTTCTGTGTAATCTATAATTAATTAATCAAAATTTTAGTAGTATTTTTCAAGGAAATCAATAAATATGTTTTAAAATTTATATGGAGAATAATATTTTATTACTTATAAAGTCTTATCACTCTCAGGTTACACTGTAACCTCTACAAACTTATTCTTTTAGGGTTATTGGCCATTAACATTCAGATTTGAAACCCATTTGTGATCACTTTTATATATGTTTTAAAGAATGACACATTTTAGTTTTCTCCATATTGTGAGATGATTTCTTTAAATCACTATCTACTAAGAAATCATTTTTCCCTGAATTATTTGTGGTATCACCTCTATAACTCATCATTTATAAATGGGCATATTTATGTACTATGATCTACTATTCATTATTAATATAGAATTTTACTAAGTATATCAGGTTCAAAAATGTTTCTAATGTATATTGTATTTATGAATTTAAAATTCCACACGAGCATAACATACATGTCAGCATTTGGGGAGGGTATGAGATTGTTACCCTACTTGCAAGAATCAAGGTAATTTATCACAGTTCCATGAATACTGACAGAAGACACAACACTCCTAAATCAGAGGCATTGAGACAATATCTCTAGCAAGAACATTAACCCTTTTGCACTGGTTTCCTGAGCCCATTATTTGCAGATCAACAGAAGGTCTGAAGACACCTATAAGCAGTGGATTTCTTTATAATAGGCAGTGGTTCTCAACCTTTCTAATGCCACGACCCTTTAATACAGTTCCTCATGTTGTGGTGACCCCCAACCATAAAATTATTTTCGTTGCTACTTCATAACTGTAATTTTGCTACTGTTAATGAATCGTAATGTATCTGTGTTTTCCAATGGTCTTAGGCTCTACAGCAGCGGCTCTCAACCTGTGGGTCGACCCACAGGTTGAGAACCGCTAGCAAAGTTGCCACTGGTGGGATCGGGCCTAAACGGGCAGTCAGACATCCCTATCACAATCCAGGACTGCTGGCTCCCAACTGCTCGCCTGCCTGCCTTCCTGATTGCCACTAACTACTTCTGCCTGCCAGCCTGATCACCCCCTAACCATTCCCTGCCAGCCTGATTGATGCCTAACTGCTCCCCTGCCAGCCTGGTCACCCCTAACTGCCCTCCCCTGCAGGCCTGGTCATCCCTAACTGCCCTCCCCTGCAGGCCGGGTATCCCCCAACTTCCCTCCTCTGCCGGCCTGGTCACCCCTAACTGCCCTCCCCTGAAGGCTTGATTGCCCCCAATTGCCCTCCCTTGCAGGTCTGGTCCCTCCCAACTGCCCTCCCCTGCTGGTCTGATCACCCACAACTGCCCTCCCTTGCAGGCCTGGTCCCTCCCAACTGCCCTCCCCTGCTGGCCATCTTGTGGTGGCCAACTTGTGTCCACATGGGGCAGGATCTTTGACCACACGGGGGCAGCCATCTTGTGAGTTGGAGTGATGGTCAATCTGCATATTACTCTTTTATTAGATAGGATAGAGGTCTGGTGCAAGGGTGGGGGCCAGCTGGTTTGACCTGAAGTGTGTCCCGAATCAGAGTGGGGGTTCCCTTGGGGCGTGGGGCGGCCTGGGAGAGGGGCTTGTGGTGGTTTACAGGCCAGCCATGCCCCCGCTGGTGACCCAAGCGGAGGCCCTGGTATCTGGGATTTATTTATCTTCTACAATTGAAACTTTGTAGCCTGGAGCAGAGCCAAACCTTCTGCTCGCTCCATGGCGGCAGCCATTTCTGTTGGGATTTATGTATCTTCTATAATTGAAACTTTGTAGCCTTAAGTGGAGGCCAAGGCAGGCCAGGGCTGCAGAAGCTTGGCTTCCTCCATCACCGCGGGCAACCCTAGCCTCCTTCTCTCTCCAGCTCCATGGCTGCCACCATTTTTGTTGAAATTTATTTATCTTCTATCATTGAAACTTTGTAGCCTGGAGTGGAGGCCCTGGCCTGACAAGGGCAGGCAGAAAGCTTGGCTTCCTCCATTGCCAGGGAAACCCAAGCCTCCCTCCTGCTCTCTGTGGCCACAACCATCTTGGTTGTGTTTATTTGCATATTCCCTGGTGATTGGCTGGTGGGTGTGGCTGGTGGGTGTAGCAGAGGTATGGCCAATTTGCATATTACTCTTTTATTAGATAGGATTTTTAATACACGGATAAATTTGGATAAATTTGATTCTTAGGCTTTTTGAATCCCTACTCATACATTAAATGAACCTATTATCATCATAGTTTATATTGCTCTTGACTGATTTTGGAATCATGGCTATTCTAACCTCCTAAAAAGGCTTGGACGGCTTTTCTTGTTTTACTGTCTTTTCACACAACTCAGATAAAGGGATTTTAATTTTATTGACAGTTCAGTAGACCTTACCTAAAATTTCTCTGAGATGAAAATATTTTATTAGACTTCCATTCTAATAAGTAGTTACAGGTCTACTCAATTTTGGGGGGGGGTTTTTTGCACCACTTTGGCATTTTAGATTTTTACAGAAATTTATGCATTTCATCTATTTTTTCCAATTTATTACCTTACTAGAGACCCGGTACACAAAATTTATGCACAGGTAGAATCCCTAGGCCTGGCCAGTGATCAGGGTCGATCTGTGGGGCAACCAGCAAGGTGATCGGGGCCACCCACTCGCACCCACCTTGGCCAGCCTGGCACTCGCTGCCGGTCACCTCCCTCTATGAGGCGACTGGCAGGGCGATTGGGGGTTCCCTGCTGCCACCTGCCTTGGCCGGCCTGGCACTGCCCACTTGCTGGCCTCACCCCCTTCCTCCCTCTGTGGGGGTGACTGGTAGGGTGATCAGGGGAGGGGGGGGAAGGCCGCTCGCACCCACCTTGGCTGACCTGGGGTCTGCAGGCTGGGGGCAGCTCCTGTGTTGAGTGTCTGCCCCCTGGTGGTCAATGTGCATCATAGCGACCAGTTGCTCCACCATTCGGTCAATTTGCATATTAGGTTTTTATTATGTAGGATGGTTTTTCCATAGATTTATCACATTTAACCATTTTGTCTATAATTATATTTTATTTATGATGTATATTTATTAATGTTCTGTCTTCTTTTTTTTTCATTTTATTCTCATCAGCAACTTACCACATTTTTATACCCTCTTTTATTTATTTGCAAAACAAAATTCTACAGTGTCGGCTACTATCTACTTCTTGAACCAGTCTCTTCTCTTGGCTTCTATATTACCTTAGACTGCTGGTCTTTCTCTAGACACTTCATCCAAACTCTACATGTTAATTCTTCATAGGGTTTTTTCTTGATGTCCTGATTTTGTTTTTTGACACTTTTTCACTAAATGATCTTCTTAAGTCCCATGGCTTTACATGTCACACAGGAGGGGTGTGGGAGGGAAGCTATTAGATTTACATCCCAAGATTCTTTTTGATGCACCAGATATTTTATTGAATTTCTTATTTCTCATCTTTAATAGATAAAACCCCTCATATAGTTTCCAATATCAGGTCTTCCAAGTCTCAGTAAAATGGCATCATCTCCACTCATTTGTTGAATCCAGAACTCTGGGATTAATTTTCTTTTCCTTTAATAACATTCAAGTTCCAATACATCATTTTTACCTACGTATATAATAGAGAACTCTTATCTCCATCTTCATTTTTTTCACCAAAAACAGTGCCTTGAATACTGAAGCCCTATCTTTTTCTTTCTATCTACCAATCTTGTAAAAGTATAGGAAATTTGTTAAAGTGAAAAAAGATACTGAATTAGTAAAAAAGTGATCTAAATCCACTAACTTCATTTTAATCATTTCAGGATAACTTTTTACACAGTATTGCGAGAATTAAACAAGTAAATATGTTTTCAGGTAGCGAGTTCTTTTTGGCAGTATCACACATATGTAGCTAATAAGCACTATGCAAAGTTCATGTGCTTACATATACTTACAGATATATAAAGTATCCTCATTAATGTATCTTAGCTCTAAAGTTGTAATCAAATTGACATGTTTTCTACTAAGCACTCCTAAATTGCCTTAGTTAAAATTGCTAAAGTTTTTCTTTTGTACATATCTCAACTTTTATTAGAGCATATTTTTAAAAGGTTTACATTTATATTTATTAATATTGATACATATCTACTCTTAAATGTAATATACCCTATAATAGTTTTAGAGTAGAACATCAATCATGAAACATTTTAATCTGTAAGTATTCTGTGAATTAATTTTAATTGAGTTAAAATTAACTGTGAAGAAAAGCACATCTTGACACTATAAGAACACTTATTGATTAAAATGTTAGAGATAACAGAGTTAATGCAAATTTTATTAACAACATATTCACTAAAATGTTTGATAATTTAGATGAGAGAAGAAAAGGGAAATGAATATATAGTTAGTATTGGTATTGTGTCACAATTATAAGAATAATGAGGACTCTAATTAGCATGTATAAAACAATTGGTTCAGTCTATAATACATTTGGAGTCATAATCTCTCTATAATCACATCACTTGTAACAACATTTGATTAAATTTACACATTTTCTGGCATGCCTGGTTTCATTATTTTCCATTTTAAATGTGCAGAGGGCTGGCTAAAAAGTGAAAAACAGCTAGGAAAATTGGAAACCTAACTGTTTTTGCTTGCTTACTTACTTGAATTTTTACTTTTAAAAATGAGAGAAGATAAAGGATACCAGAGATTCCTCTACCACAAAGGGGGTAAAAATGTTATAGTTGCTTAGCCAACAACACATCTATTCTCCTCATCCTTTTCAGTAAAGTAATCCCAATTTTGTTCAGATATATGTCAGAATTCAGATGAGGTGGATCTGAAACACAGCTGTAGAAGTGCATCATGCCCAGCTGGCATGGCTTGGTGGTTGAGTGTCCACTCATGAACCAGGAGATCACAGTTCAGTTCTCCATCAGGACACATGCCTGGGTTGCAGGCTCGTTCCCCAGTGCGGGGAGTGCAGGATGCAGCTGATTAATATTCTCATCATTGATGTTTCCATCTCTCTCTCCCTCTCTTTTCCTCTCTGAAATCAATATATATTTAAAAGTGAATCATGACTGGATAGGCACCTATGACAATCTAATCCCCCTTGCCATTGATCAGTTAAAAACAGGTGTGTGTCAAAGTACTGGCCAACTTTTCAATGGCTGATCATTGTTTAAAAATGTATCTGTTGAAACTCTTACAGATGTACCTTCTTTTACCCCATTGACTCCCTCCACCCCACACCTGCCACCGCCCAGGCCTTCACCACACTATTGTCTGTGTCCATGGGTTATACATGCATGCATATAAATTCTTTGGTTAATCTCTCCCCTCCCACCCAACCCGTGCCCTTTCCTTTGATCATTTTTAATATGAAAAAATATCCATCATTATTAACAGTAGGTGAGTTGATGTTTTCTGTTATTTGTAGATAAGTAGTTCTGACATAATAAATTAAAACTATGAACTGAAACTCAAGAAAAAATAAAATGTTTTCTATAAACCTCATGTTTATTTAGTCTGGGTAGGTGGACTGTAAATGACTTACGTAGGTAATGAAATATGCAGAATTTGATAACATTTTCCTCTCTGAAAAACTTTCATTCTAATACTCCTTTCTTATGAATCTCACACTAACATAGCATTCAGTTTATAAAACCTGTAGTTGATTATTCTAAAATATGTGGATACTATGTCTGTGAAGCATAACCTTGTAATTTAGTCAGTTTTACCAGATTAAGCAGCCTGCTCTTCAACAAGGCCTGGAGCAGTGTGACACAGGGCAAGCTGTGGTGGGTGATAATGAGAGGAGCACACGAGTGGGAACTGAAGTGCATTCTAACAGTGCAACTCAAAGGACAAAGGCAGTGTAAGCACTGGTTGACCTGGAAGACAGAACAAAATCATGTAGCCCTAACTGGTTGGCTCAGTGGATAGAGCGTCGGCCTGCAGACTCAAGGGTCCCAGGTTTGATTCCCGTCAATGGCATGTACCTTGGTTGTGGGCACATCCCCAGTAGGGGGTGTGCTGGAGGCGGCTGATCGATGTTTCTCTCTCATCAATAACTCTCTATCACTCTCTCTTCCTCTCTGAAAAAAATCAATAAAATATATTTTTTAAAAAGAAAAAATCATGTAAATAAGGAAGGAATGACAGACAAAATAAAGTTATCTTCCTTTGCCAAGAACTGTTTCTGTTTGACAAATCATTTATCACACTTGGAATTATCTGATTTTCTGCTGTACTTCCAGCCTCATTATAGCCTTTTTATGTGGCGCCATTGTTCAAGGGAACATCGTGGATTTTAAACATATAACATAATTCCATAAACTGTTTTGTTAAGAATGGATATTAATTGCTTTCATGAGAAAGTAAAAGGCTATTTTTAAAGGTACGTATTCTTATTTGAAGGAAGGGTTTCTGGAGCTAAGAAACACATAGTTAAGCTTTATTTTCTTTCTACAAATGGTGCTGTTCTTCCAACATGTAGGCTCAATCAACCACAGTAATATATCTTACCACAGATGTTGTACTTGTAATACCAATACTAAATAGATGTTTCTAGTGTTTTTCCTTAACTGAGAGAGATATTAAGGATTCTGTTCCCCTTTTCACTCTACACTTTCATTTGAAAGTCTAATCTATGTTTGTACACAGGATAGAAAAATAGCTTACCGTTAAATGCAAATCACATCTTTGACTGAAAACAACCGAAAATCAGCTTTTCCTTTTCAAAACTCTTAAAAACTTTGATCATGTTAGCAAATACTTCTTGGAAAAACTATATATTAAACACACATACAAATATCCCTTACATCTAAAAATGATGGGGTTATTTGCCTAATAGAAAGTGAGTTTTAAGTTTGAATGTATATTCTCTTGAATCCTTTGTATTCCATCAATTATCAGAAGGCAAATTCAACCAAAATAAACCTTAATAGAGAGATACTGGGATTGTCACTGTGAGGCAAAAATAAGCAACCTGATAATGTCCCAGGTGAGAGTGGGAATGGAAGCGAGGATCTCTCTTAAGCAGGTGTTCTGGGGGACCACTTTCTAAGCAAAGTAGAGTGATTTGAAGGGAGGGGTATCTCTGTCAAGGAGTCTAGATATATGGGGGAAATCCTGTTTGAAAACTCAAACCTGTACCACTAGATGTGTGCAGATATTTTCAATATTCAGAAGAGCCGGGTTTTCTTGTTGGTCCTGCCATCCAAATGATTTGAACGAGTTAATTGTTCTTAGTGTTAGCTCTATGATATGCAATCCTCCCTTAATTATTCTGAGTTCACAGAGTTGAAGACTAAATAACACCACCAATTTATGCGTGTATCCATTCATTCATTCATTCACTTACCAAACCAAAGTTCCTTTGGTCATTTCTGTATGAGAGACAATGACATTTTGATTTCTGGTCTCATGGATTCTAAAGTGAGGCAGATATTAGTAAAATCATTTGATTTTAATTATTTTTAATTTAATTACACAACTAATAATTGAATTTCTGTAAGAGCTAAGTAGAAAATATATGCAGTATTACTTCACGGCATATAATAGAGACCTCAGCCTATGGGTCAGGCAAGAATTCCTTTAGGTATTTCCATTTCCATAGCACATGCCACTACTTTATGTCATTTAGGGACTTGGATGTGTGTCTGTAATAATGAGACTGTAAGCTCCATGAGGGCAAGGATTTCAGTATCTTGTTCACTGCTCTATCTTCCAGTGTCTAAAACAGTACAGGACTGTGAAGGGATGGATGAAGCTAGCACAGTGTTTAGTATGTTTATCAATTCAATAATGGCTTTCTTTCATTATCATACGTAATAGAAACTCACTTTTTAAAAAATTTTCAGTTTAACAAACTTCAGATGCAAGAAATATACTTTTAATTTAGTCATTCAATATCCTTTCAACATATATTGAGTGCCTACTGTTACTAAACACTGAGTTACTAAAAGGAAACATACACACACACACACACACACACACACACAATGTCTCTCTCTCTCTCTCTCTTTTTTTCCTATACTCAGAGAACATTTCACTTCTGATACCAAATGCCCAGTTTTCCACAACAACCAATGCTCTAACTCTCTGGACACCAACTGGACGTCTTACAATTAAATTAAGGCAGGGACTACCTGGAGTTGACACAGACCCCACGGGTTAAAGGATCAGTTCCACAAACCTAACTCCTACTTCAGATATGAATCACAAAATGCAGATTTCTAAGTTACACTTTTCTCTGACGTGGCTCCAAAGCAAGGATTCCCATAAGCTCCTCCTCAATCCTGGAAAAGAATAAGTAGCATAATATGTTTACGACACTACATTAATAAAAGCTGCCATTGATTGCCTACCTAAAAAGAACTGGAACTTTAATTTGAGTTCATTTATTTGTCTCTAGTCATCTCTACAACCTGAAAGAAAGATGTCATCTCATTCTTCAATATGGATTCATTAATTTAAGCTGATTATCCGTGCCACACTGGAAAAAGCTGGTGATTTAGTGCTAGGACTGCCTATATCCGTAATTTTTCTTTAGATGGCCTTTACCCATATACAATCCAGACATGCTTATGGGAATCCTTGCTTATTTTCCACATAATTTGGGATTTTTCAGGTATTTTTTTCATTTATTGATTTTTACTTTAACTCCATTGTGGACTGAGAACATTCTTTGCATGATTTCTAATGTTTTAAAGAAAATTGTTGAAATGTGTTTTAAGGCCCAGCAGGTAGTCAGTCTTGGTGAATGTTTTTTATGAGGTTGACAAGAATGGGTATTCTGTTTATGTTGGATAAAATGTTCTGTAAATGTCAATTATATCCAGGTGGTTGATGGTGCTGTTCAGTTCCACTATATCCTTACTGATTTTCTGCTTGCTGAATCTGTCAGTTAGTGAGATAGGGTCTTGAAATCTCTCACTATGATAGTGAATTTGACTATTTCTCCCCTTAGTTTGCATTAGTGCTGTGGCATAACAGTACACCGACTGGGTGGCTTAAACAACACAAATGTATTTTCTCACAGTTCTGGAGTCCAGCAGTCTGAGGCCAAGGTGCAGGCAGGCTGGGCTCTTCTCAGGCATCTTTCCTTGGCTTGCAGAGGTTGCCTTCTCACTGACTTCACATGGTCTTTCCTGTGTGTGTGTGTGTGTGTGTGTGTGTGTGTGTGTGTGTGTGTGTGTGTATCCTAATCTCCACTTCTAATCATGACACCAGTTTTATTGGATTAAGACACACACAAATGACTTCATTTAAGGTAACTACATCTTTGAAGACCTTATTTTCAAATACAGTTATGCTCTAAGGTGCTAAGGATTAGGGCTGCAACATATGAATTTGGGGGAACACATTTCATACCATTAACACAGTTGTATCAGTTTTTACCTCACATATTTCAATGCTCTGTTGTTAGATGCATACAAATACACACTGGTATATCTTGGAGAATAGACCCTTTTATAATTATGTAATATCTCTCTTTGCTCTGATTATTTTTCTCTATCTGAAATCTCTTTGCTTTTTCTGAAATTAATATAGCTAACTCCAACTTTTTGAAAAATATATATATTTTTGATTTCAGAGAGGAAAGGAGAGGGAGAGAGAGATAGAAACATCAATGATGAGAGAGAATCATTGATTGGCCACCTCCTGCACACTCCCCCCGCCACCCCCCAGAGATTGAGCTCGCAACCCAGGCATGTGCCCATGACTGGAATCAAACCTGGGACCCTTTAGTCTGCAGGCCAACACTTTATCCACTGAGCCAAACCGGCTAGGGCTAACTCCAGCTTTTTTATGGTTAATATTAAAATGGTATACAGTTCTCTATTCCTTTACTTTGAATAGGTTTGTACCTTTATATTTGAAGTGGGTGTGCTATAAAGAACATATAGTTGGTCTTGCTTTTTTGCCTATTTCCAGTCTGTTAATTGCTGAATTTAGGCCATTCACATTTAAAGTGATGTTTGATTTTTTGGATTACTTTCTAGCATATTTGTAACTGTTTTCTCTCCATTGCCCTTGTTGATTTGTTTTTAGTTCCCTATTTTTTCTCTTTTTCTCTTGTTTTAAATTATTCTATTTTCTCTCCTCTCTTTATACATCAATTATACTTCTTTGAAAAAAAGTTTAATATTAGTAATATTTAGAGAGAGAGGAAAGGAGGGGGATAGAGAAATAGAAACATCGGTGAGAGAGGAACATCATTTTAATTGGCTGCCTCTTCCACAGTCCCTCCTAGGATGGAGCCTGCAACCAAGGTACATGCCCTTGACCAACATCTAACCTGGGACCCTTCAGTCCGCAGATAGATTCTCTTTCCACTGTACCAAACCAGCTAGGGTTGAACAAAAAATTTCAATGATTGTCTCACATTTTGTAATATATCTCTACAACTAATTTAAATCAAATTTAAAATAACACTATATTACTTCATTAGATAGTTTAGATAGCTTATAATCAAGTGTTACTAATTTCTTCTTCCCATACCTTACTTAATGTTACTCATTTAACTTACCCATAAGCTATAATCACCTAATACATTGTTGCTCTTATTGTTTTGAACAGTTACCTATGATAGCAATTAAATAAGAAACACGAAAAAATATCTTAGCTTTTTTTATTCCTTCTATAATGTTCTTCTTTCATTATGTACATATGAGTTTCAGACAAATTATTTTATTTCTCTATGAAGAACTTATTTTAACATTTCTTGCAAGACAGGCCCACTGGTAACAAATTCCCTCGTTTTCAGTTTGCCTGAGAAAGCCATTTTTCTCCATTACTTTTGAAAGATAATTTCACTGGATAGAGAATTCTAAGTTGGCAAGTTTTTCTTTCAGCACTTTATATAAATAATTTACTCCACTCTCCTCTTGCTTGCACGATTTTTGAAGAGAATGCCAATGTAATTATCATCCTTGTTTGTCAGTAGGTAAAATCTCTCCACTCCCAAAAGGATTTTTCATTGTCTTTGGTTTTCTGCAGTTGGAGTATGATATGTCTAAGTGTAGATTTTTTTACAAATCCTGTTTTGCTCTGAGCTGCTGGATTTGTAGTTTAATATTTGTCAACAATTTTGTAAAAGTCCAGTCATTGTCACTGTAAATATTTCTGCTGGTCTCTAACCTTACTTCTTCTTTTAGTATTCCTATTATGTGTATGTTATACATTTTGTAATTGTTTTGCACTTCTTGAATATTCTACATTCTTTTTGTCATTCTTATTTTTATTTTTTAGATTTGGAAGCTTTTATTCATATATCTTCAAACTCACTAATTCTTTCCTTACTATACACAGTATTCTGATGAGATAATCAAAGGCATTCTTATTTTTACAGTGTTCAGTTTCTAGCAATTTTATAAATTTACTCTCAGAGTTTTCTTTATTCTTCCTGCACTGTTTGTGTTCTTGAATACCATCCACTTTTTCAATAGAGAGCAGAGCATATTTTCATACTTATTTTAAATGTCAGGTCGATAATTTAAAATATATTAGTGTGGTTCTAACACTAGCTTTGTTTCTTCATACATACAAAAGCTGTGTTTTTCTTGAATTTTAGCATATCTTGTCATATTTTTGTTGAAAGCTGAATATGACATACTGGTTAATAAAAAAGAAAATACATAGGCCTTTCACGTGAGGTTTTGTATTTATCTGGTAGGAGTTAGGCTGTGTTTCATGTTTGCGCAGCTGTCTGTGCCAAGGGCTTCAATCTTCTCTAGTGTCTTTATTTATGTCTCCACTGTTACCTTGGGGTTTCTCTAGAAACTTCCTTGAAATGTAGTCTGTTTCTAATGGCTCTTTCAGCTGTGATCCATTGTTATCCTGGAATCCCATCAATTCAGTGGTAAAGTATTAAGGTGAGGAAGTGTTCTATAATCATATAGAATAAGTCTTAGTTTTTTTAATGGGCAAGAGTCCCTTTCACCTTCGGATGAGTTTCTTAGCATCTTTTCTCCCATATGCGTGACTGTGACTGAAGGTAGGAAGTCTCTTGTTGTAATTGCCTTTTTCCTACACATATTACCTTCTTCACTGTAAAGCAGTTTTCCCTGAGGGTAGGATTTTGCTACTGAGAATAGAATGTTCTGCACACAGTCAAAATGGTATTTTTCCCCTTTTTTTTCTACTAAAAGCAGGAAGGTACTTTTCTCTAATCATCACTATGAGAAACTTCTGGGCTCTTGTATGTAAAACCCATGACAACATGGAAGCAACCGTATGACTGATCCCTTAGGAGTTTTTATTCTTAAGCTAGTCCATGCTCAGCTGCCAGAAATCAGTCAGTTATAGTTAAACTAGAGGCCCGGTGCACAGGATTCATGCACTGGTGGGGGGCATGGCCTGCGGGGACCAGCCCGCTGTGGGAGCGCTGCTCATCCGGGTCGGCCAAGTGGTGCTCCCACTGTGGGAGTGCACTGACCACCAGGGGCAGCTCCTGCATTGAGCGTCAGCCCCCTGGTGGTCAGTGCGCATCATAGCGACTGGTTGACTAGTCATTCTGATTGTTCCTTGGTTTGGTCGCTGGGCTTTTATTATATAGGATGTTCTTACCAGTTACTGACCTCAGTGCCTTCTCTGTCCAAAATGTGTGAGTCTTTGTTTTCAAGTTTCTCCAGTTTTCAGAGCATCCGTTTGCTCTGAATTTTAGTTTGTTTAGCCTTTTCCTCATTATAAGTTTGTGGGTAATAACTTCCAAACTCCTTATATGTTGGAGCAGAAATTAGAATTGGGGACAGCCTATTTCAGATGCTCACATTGTTACTGCCTATGTCTAAATCTCACAACAGCAGCAGTGTTGGGTGGACAGACAAAACGTGACTTTTATTGTAGACATCAAAGTGATCAGTGATGAGAACATAAATTAACTATTTATATGTATATAAATAAGTTTTTATTATTGTCAGAACACCAAAGTATGTGATAAGTAAATAGCTAAAATTTTGAATATCTCTATTTTGAGATTAAGGCAAATGATAAACCATTCTCCAGGTTATATCATATTGATCAAAGATTTGATTTATGGATCCCTGTCAATATGCCTGTGTTTTTCACTAAATATGCCAGATATGGTCAGAGAAAGACAAGTACCATATGATTTCACTCATATGTGAAACTAACAAGCAAAATAGAGACAGACTCATACACAGAACAGGCTTGGCAGCTGGTGGGGTGGGGGATGTTGGAGGACTGAGTGAAGGGATTGATCAAAAAAGAAAAAATACTCATGGACATGGACAACAGTGTGGTGATTGCTGGGTGCAAGGGAAAGAATGTGGAGGGGGGTACAGGAGGGATAAATGGTGAGGAAAGGAGAATGGACTTGGAGTGGTGAAAACACAATACAGTTTATAGATAATGTGTTGTGGAATTGTGCACCTGAAACTTGTATAATTTTTTAAACCATTGTCACCTCAATAAATGAATATATATATATATATATATATATATATATATATACAAAAAAAAGGCAAAAAAAAGAAAAGAAACTTACTTTTTTTTTAATTTAGGGGCTATATAGATTAACAATGCAAAATGCACTGAAATATGAGGCTGCATTAGGCCTGGTTTGGGGGATAAATGATTCTGACAAAATATATAAAAGAATCTGTAGCCCTGCTAGTGTAGTTCAGTGGATGAACATCAACCAATGAACCAGGAAGTCACAGTTCAATTCCAGATCAGGAAACATGCCTGGGTTTTGGATTTGATCCCTAGTAAGGGGCATGTAGGAGGCAACCGATCAATGATTCTCTCTCATCATTAATGTTCCTATCTCTTCTTCCTCTCCCTTACACTCTGAAATCAATGTAAGTGTATTAAAAAAGGAATTTGTGTACAATGAAATGAGGACACATATACAAAATATATCACCATTTTTCTAGTTTTTCTATGTATATATTTTTTAGGGATTGAGTTCTCTTCATGATCACAATTCCTAATTTATTTATACAAAGTTTAGCTGAGTCACTTCATCAAAATATTTTATTTCTTCCTTAAAAATCTAATTGCTATCCTAATATATATGTATCGAGGATGCCTTCATTTCCCAACTAATTATATTGGGAAAGGATGATTATTTTTATACTCCTTTGTGCCCTAATTTTAAGTCTTTGGCATTCTTTTTAAAACTACATCTGCATTCTCAAAATTTGGTAGTAGTAGAAATTCTAATTGGAACTGTTTTGAGGAAATGAACCAGCTAGCAGTGAGTTTTGTGATTTTAAGGCTTTGTTTAACTATTTAGAAAATAATTCACAGTACACAGAACCTGAAATGTTATGTAAAAATGAAAAATATTTCAACATATTTTGTCTTTTAAACATAGACAGAATTTATTAGTAAGGAGAACTTCTAAATCAAGCTTTGTGAAAACTTGTGTGGCTTAAATATTTCATTAAAACTGTGTTCAAAGTGATCTTTTGGAACCTTTGGTTGAATATACTCAGTAGACTGACATGGTACAGAGGTAAAATCTTTTTGAATTAACTCAAATTATCATAAAATGCCATTTTGACTCTAGCATTTTTAATTCATGCATCTCCATAGATAGAAGCAGTTTCCTGGTTAGAGGAAAAAGCATAACATGTGTAGCCCAAAAACTGGGGTTGAAGCAAATAGTTTTTTTTGTTTTCAGCATTCAAGTACTATTTTTGTTGTTACTGTTTTGTCATAACAACAGTAATCAAAAAAAGACGTTTATCTGTCAGCTCACAGTCTTAGTAAATTGGTTGCATAAGGTGTATAAATAATTTGGAATCAGAAAAGCTTTTTTAATTTTCTGCCAAGGTAGTTTTAAACTTTTAAAAACTATTTATTAAACCGCTGTATAATTACACATTTTGTGTTGTATTGGGATTTAGCCTACCATCTACATTAAGTCTTTTAACTAATCTAGAGGGGCTATAAACAATATGTGTTAGTGAATTATTAAAAAAAAAAAAAAGCAAACTCTTTTTGCAACTTTATTTTCCCTCCTGTTGTTTTTGCTGTACACATAGTTGTGACCATTTTGAGGAATGATTTTGATGTTCCACTCTTTTACTTTTAGGGTCACTGTGTACAATGATGCTGTGTTTCTTTATGTGTCTTGTGAGAGTTTGTGAAACCGGCTTAGATTTGGTTAAACTGTTGACTGATGTAAGAAATGTACCACCAGAGGATGGAGCACTGGTCAATGCATGAAATTTACTGTGTCCAAGTAATTTTAGGGCTGTGTGTAGAAATCTGTCAACATTATTTGTTGAACAATGAGACTGGTGATGTATGCATGTTTATGGAGAGACCACTAGAGGTCTGGTTATATAGCAAACACATGTTGACACCATCAGCAGAATATGAGAAACTCTGGCTAAGTCTTCATTTTGGGTTCATTAGCTCGGAAGTTTTATGTGTAGATGTTGGTAGTTTCTAACCTGAGAGAAAACCTGGCCTGGTAAAACTCTTAGAAGAAGGACAATTCAAGCTGGTGGCCCATTTGGGCCCCTTCTGGGTGGCACACTCCGATTTAGGCATCTGCTTGCTTTAAATGCTTCTGTTATACTGTATGCTCTTCCTGCAATTTTCTGCAAACTTGTAAAGATTGCCTATGAATCTTCTTTAATTTTTAATATGCATATTTTTTTATTGTTGATAGTATTACATTTGTCGCCCATCTCTTCCCATGTGAATCTTCTTTAATAATTAAATCCTGACCGCTACTGATAGACTGATAAAACCTTACAGCTGAAAGGGGTTTTAGCCAGCATCAATCTTATCCCATTCATTTCAGGAAATAAGAAACTTGAAGGAACCAAAGTTTAAATAATTTTTCCAAAAGCGCACACCGTGTTGGACACAGCACTGAAACTGCTTCTTCCACTATTGAGGATAGACCCTTTTAATTCATCACATCAAATCTAAACATAAAGTTATACCTAACTTATGTGGGCCTTTAATGCTTTCTCAAAGCTAAAGGTATAGAAATAAGCCATTGGTTTGTTAATATCAATCGGTTATGTTTGTAACATGCTTATATCAAATTCACATAATTTACTTGTATATATATTTTTATTTATTGTCTAAAGTTTTACATATGTCTCCTTTTCCCCCGATTGACCTCCCCCGCCCCAGCCATTTCCCTCCCTGGCAAGCCCCACCACCCCAGTGTCTGTGTCCATTGGTTATGCTGATATGTATGCATACAAGTCCTTTGGTTGCTCTCTAACCCCCCACCTCCCCTGCCATTTGTCTCTCGATCTGTTTTTGTTCATCAGTTTATGTTGATCATTATATCCCACAAATGAATGAGATCATGTGATATTTATTTTTCTCTGACTGGCTTATTTCGCTTAGCATAATGCTCTCCAGTTCCATCCATGCTGTTGCAAATGGTAAAAGTTCCTTCTTTTTTATAGCAGCGTAATATTCCATGGTGTAGATGTACCACAGTTTTCTAATCCACTCATCTGCTGTTGGGCACTTAGGCTGTTTCCAAATCTTAGATATTGTAAGTTGTGCTGCTATGAACATAGGGGTGCATATATCCTTTCTGATTGGTGTTTCTGGTTTCTTGTGATATAGTCCTAGATGTGGGATTACTGGGTCAAATAGTAATTCCATTTTTAACTTTTAGAGGAAACTCCATACTGTATATTTTATATAAGGACTTCAGGGGACATCTGCATTCTACACTGTGATTAGTATTTACTAATATTTGACACATAATTTGTGTTTATAATTATCAAAGTGAATCACATCTAACATGCATAACACTGAATTAAATGAAGATGTATTATCACCTTTTACTAAACAAATATAGTAAGATTCATCAAGATTTTTATAGATGCCAACTATAATAGGATGTTTAATTTTTATGCCTTTATGAGAATTTAGAGCCAAATAGAGGAGATAACAGTAAAACCTTACATGAAAATTATTATTTATTTAATTGTATTTTTACATCTTTTTATTTTAAACATGAATTTTCTCTCTATATTTATATACCTTTTTAAAAAATGTATGCCAGAAATATATGACACCTTAATGTAAGATTCAGTGATTTAAGGTACTAGTCACATACTATCCACCTTTAAATATCTCCTCAGAATTTGACTTGATTCTTATGGATGTACATTTTCCTAATAAACTAATGTCTCCCTTAGAAATCATTTTCAGATAAAATCCCTTTATTTTTTTGCTATGTAGCTTGAAAAAAACACCACAGAAATGAAGATTTACCTGTTGAACATATAAATGAAAGGACAAAAAATAAATCACAAAGGGAAAGAAAAAGAAAATAAAAGTGGTAGGATAATATAAAAAAAGGAGGTAAGAAAAGCATAAATAGAATATTTGTTTTGCAATAAATTATAAAGGTGGTTAGGAAATATTCATAAACATAAATATTTGAAGAATGATAATAGCAACATGACATTTTAGTTCTATAGACCATACTTGAGTGCTTTATAGATCTGAACAATATTTTTATTTAATACAAAATTTGCCTAAATTTTCATCCTATCTTAATGTTTAATTTTGTGTAGCTTCCTTTTTTGAAATAATAATGTATACACATGAGACATCATTTCTTTATGTGAAATGCCAGAATGTATTTCATCACCTATATATAAGATAATTTTACATGATATTAAACATCATGCAAAAAGAAATCTAAACTCTTAGCTCAATGTATTTAAATTTTTTCTATTTAGTCTTTTCCTTTAAAATATCTCCACAATTCAATATGACAAATTCTAGTGCTTTGAATTTTACTAAATTCCAAATTCTCTCACATTGTGACAATGCCAAACTTATGTTATTATGATACAACTTCTTGAAAGCTAATTAACCTTGTTTATTGAACACTGCAATTGAGAATACTTGATAATTATCTCAATCTATGCTAACAATATTTATCAGTAATACTTTATTTTCTTTTAATATTTTAAAAGTATTAAACTAAAATGAAAAAATAAAATAGTGTGATATAATTGTGAGTACTGTTGCAATACTTAATTATGCATCTGTTTAAAAAATAATAAAAATGATGTGAAATAAGGCCTATAGCTAAGAGAGTACTATTTTAAAAAAAATCAATTACTCTCTGCAACATAGGAAGCTGTTTTTCAGAAATTACAACAAAGCAAACTGCTGGTAACCATCCTACTGTATATCTATTTCTCAAAATAGTACAAGCACTTTCACACACACACACACACACAAATCCAAGTCATTCATTATACAATGCCCTCAAGGCATAGATTTTCTCCAAGTGAGAGTCTCATTTCTCCTTTGCAAAGAAAATGAATTTCAAAAATAGGGAGAAATGCTTAGCAACAGCAGTTCAGTTGCTTTTAAGCGTACGTACTGACCATACAGTGTATAAATATATGGATAGTTGAATTCCATTTATACTTGTAATTTAAAGGTTGAATATTTTCACCAAATGTTTAAATGCACATTTGCAGTAGTGTTCACTGTGTACCATAGCCATATATGGCAAGTAAATAATATACAATAATAACACTGTAATCTTTTCAAATAAAAATTATTCAAACTTTTTAAGTGTGTGTTATGACAATGATTTCATGAGATAGCATGCTATAATGGATTCTCCTCAAGCTACATAATCTTTAAAATATCTAAAATCATTCTTTTAAACCTAACTGTTCTACACAAGCCCTTTGTTCTTTTAGCAGTAAAACAACATATTACTTGAGCACCTATTGGCACTTTTTGTAGTTTAGCTTTTATAGTTTCCCCGATAGAACACTAATTCAGAAGAATATAAATTTTTCCTTAAGTGTATGGGCAAAGTTGGACACATGAAAGCAAGCTCAATAGAAGATGAATGTTGCAGCTCAGCCATTCCAGGCTGCCCAGTGGCCCGGGACCACTGAGCACCATGTGTGTGAGGGGGCGATGAAACTGGAGCTCCGCTGCTGTTGCAGGAAGCCCATGAGGAGCTGGAGGCAGCACAGAGCTACTCGTGGGAGCTGGGCCAGATTACAGCCCAGGATTACAAACCCCAGTTCCCTAAACGAACCTCAGCTCATTTTGAGGGTGTATATGTAGGCTCAAACAATGAATTCAGGGTATTACACATAGACACCATCGTTGATTATCAGTTAGAGTCTGTGCCCAAGGAGACAGATGACTAAGTCCTTCCTTGGTGCCCCATGAATGGACAGCGGGCTTTGAGGAGTGCAGTCTGAGCAGTGGAAGAAATATATCACTCCCAATGGATTTGGAATCCTCCCTCAGGTGTTCTCCACTCCAGCATTCCAACCTATTTCTGGGAGCAGACTTCAACATTCAGAGTTGAAACTGGGGGACAATCAGACAGATGAGACAGTAGAGGAGTGTGTGCAGAAAAACAGAATGGATGTGACTCTGCAGTGGGACCAAGCAGTGTGCATTAGTACCCATGGTGCCGTTTTTGAAAATGGAAAAGAAATGACTATTCACTTGCGAGGCCTTACTTCTGGGTCCACTGTCATATTTGACATTGAAGCTGTGGCTCTAGGATCCACCAATAATAACAAAGATGATGAGAACTAGATTTTGAGACTTGTTTTCTTGGAACACTTGAACTGAACACCTAGAGAGAAATGGTCTATGCCTATAGACTGTATTGATACCTTTTGTTCCAGTAGAGTGAGGTTTAGGTACACACTTCTGATTATTAATGTTTAGATGTGTTCTCTGCTGGGAACATTTAAGGTAGATGAAATAAAAGTAGAGTCACTGCAAGATGAACAAATTCTTCTTTGGTTCTTTGTTCTTAGTTCTACCAAGTATTTTGAAGATAAAATTAATTTTTGGACATTTGACAAATTTTCAGATATTTTAAAATTGTACAAGATAGCATCATTTTTATTTATACCACATATTACATATTTTCAAATAGCTCCACGTGTATATTTGAAATTTAAAATAATGTAGTGAAGTAAGTGCTGGCAAGATATTAAGAGGTTATCTCCACATTAGAGGTGGGAAACTGAGGCTTAGGTTCCAAGGCTGGTCAGACATCACAGAGTGGAACAGACTCATGGACACAGAGAACAGACTGATGGATGCCAGATGGAAGGGAGGCTGGGGAGGCTCGGTGAAACAGGTGAAGGGATTGAGAAGTTCCAATTCGCAGCTATAGAATCGTCTCCCAGAATTAGTTTCTTTACTTTGTTCCCTCCAACCATTTTTAGATAAGCTTGGGAATTTTTTACAACTCTCCACAAAAAGCCTCCTTATGTGTGTAGAAGAACTGCTCATACTTTCTTGGTGCTTGTGTGCAACCTTAGCATTGTTTCTGAACCAAATGTTAAGTGAGGGGTTCTGTCTATCTTACCTCTGTTTAGTGTCCAAATTGGTGCATTTTGTAGAACACTCTTATTGACATCCGATTGAGCAATAACAGATTGTCAAACGAAGCTCAGAGAAACAATACTGTGTAGATAGAAATCACTGTTTTTTTGCTTGTAAAGAGAATGTAAATGAATTAACTTTATAATCCCCCTACCATAATGTGTTTGTAGGCAAGGAGAAAAAACACACACACACCCTTTTGTATCTCTATTTGGTATGTTTAACAAAAAATTAGTCCTAGGTTCTTAGTGAAATCTTATTTCATGTCCATAAACTGTAAGTATGCCCATTGACTTATATTCATATATTTAAAGCCACTGTGCATTATTTAGTCATTATAAATTAAACATTATTAATATTTGAGTACATCACTAGTCTATAATTTTTATGTGAAAAAAATAAAAGTTGAATCTATGTTGTACAGCTAAAAATTTCATCTATCCTCTTTACAAGTTAGTGTTTTTGCAACAATTCTGAATCATCTCCTGAAATTATCTTCTTTGTAATGGTTGGGTCTATCAGTCACATGACTTTCCAAATTGTTAACCACTTAACATAGCATACAGCAGTTAAGCAATACATGAATTAATCCAGACCTCAGCTAGATGTCTTTGTTGTCAGCAATAGGGACCACATTTCTGTTAAAATTTATAGATATTTTTCTACCTTCTGAATTTCTGATTATTCATATACCACCTCCTTTGGGTAAATATATTCTGTACACAGATATGACTCCATAAGTGTAATCATCTATATTCTGCATAACATTGCATTTATTCTGAAACTAGAGGACCGGTGCATGAAATTTGTGCACAGGGGGAAGGGGGTCCTTCAGACTGGCCTGCACCCTCCCCAATCCGAGACCCCTCTGGGGATGTCTGAATGCCAGTTTAGGCACACAGGGATCGGACCTAAACCGGCAGCCGGATATCCCTCTCACAATCCAGGACCACTGGCTCCTAACCACTCACCTGCCTGACAGCCTAATGCCCCTAACTGCTCTGCTGCCTGCCTGATCACCCCTAACTGCCTCTGCCTGCCTGCCTGGTTGCCTCTAACGACCCTCCCCTGCCGGCCTGGTCCTCCCAAAGTGCATACGGCTGGGGTTCCTCAGCCTGGCCTGTGACCTCTTGCAGTACAGGAGCTCTCAGGGGATGTCCTCGGGGGAGCGGGCCTAAACCAGCAGTCAGACATCCTTAGCGCTGCTATGGAGGTGGGATAGGCTCCTGCCATCACTGCTGTGTTTGCAAGCCGTGAGCCCAGCACAGGGTTTCTGGCTGAGTGGCACTCCCCCTGTGGGAGCGCACTGACCACTATGGAGCAGCTCCTGCATTGAGTGTCTGCCCCCCAGAGATCAGTGTGCATCATAGCAACTGGTTGTTCCTACCATTTGGTCGATTGGCATATTAGATTTTTATTATATACTAGAGGCCCGGTGCACGAAATTTGTGCATGGGGGGTGTGTCCCTCAGCCCAGCCTGCACCCTCTCCAATCTGGGACCCCTCAAGGGATGTCCAACTCCCCTGCCTGCCTCATCGCTCCTAACTGCCTCTGCCTGTCCTACCTGGATCAGGCCTAAAAGGGCAGTCAGACATCCCTCTCACAATCCAGGACTGCTGGCTCCCAACTGCTCACCTGCCTGCCTTCCCAATTGCCCTTTACTGCTTCTGCTTGCCAACCTGATCATCCCCTAACCACTCCCCTGCCAGCCTGTTTGCCCTCACTGCCCTCCGCTGCAGGCCTGGTCATCTCTAACTGCCCTCCCCTGCAGGGCTGATCACCCCTAACTGCCCTCCCCTGCTGGCCTGGCCACCCCTTACTGCCCTCCCCTGCAGGCCTGGTCAGCACTAACTGCCCTCCCCTACAGGCCTGGGTCCCCCCAACTGCCCTTCCCTGCAGGCCCAGTCGCCCCCAACTTCCCTCCTCTGTCGGCTTGGTCACCCCTAACTGCCGTCCCTTGCAGGCCTGGTCCCTCCCAACTGCCCTCCCCTGCTGGCCATCTTGTGGTGGCCATCTTGTGTCCACATGGGGGCAGTCATCTTTGACCACATGGGGGCAGTCATCTTGTGTGTTGGAGTGACTGTCAATTTGCATATTATTCTTTTATTAGATAGGATTAGATAGGATAGATGCCTGGTACATGGGTGGGGGACGGCTGGTTTGCCCTGAAAGGTGTCCCGGATCAGGGTGGGGGTTCCCTTGGGGTATGGGGCAGCCTGGGTGAGGAGCCTGTGGTGGTTTGCAGGCCAGACACACCCCCGGGAAACCCAAGCAGAAGCCCTGGTATCTGGGTTTATTTATCTTCTATAATTGAAATTTTGTAGCCTTAAGTGAAGGCCAAGGCAGGCCAGGGCTACAGGATCTTGGCTTCCTCCATCTCCGGGGGCAACTCAAGCCTCCTGCTCTCTCCAGCTCCGGGGCTGCTGCCATTTTGTTGGGATTTATTTATCTGCTATAATTGAAACTTTGTAGCCTTAAGCGGAGGCTAAGGCAGGCCAGGGCAGGTGGAAAGCTTGGCTTCCTCCATTGCTGGGGAAACCCAAGCCTCCTGCTCCTTCAGTGGCCACCGCCATCTTGGTTGGGTTAATTTGCATACCCGATCTTGATTGGCTGATAGGTATGGCTTGTAGGTGTAGCAGAGGTATGGTCAATTTGCATATTATTCTTTTATTAGATAGGGCTAGAGGCCCAGTGCATGAAATTTGTGCATGGGGGTTGTGTGTCCCTCAGCCTAGCCTGCACCCTCTCCAATCTGGGCCCCCTCGAGGGATGTCTGACTGCCTGGTAGAATCGGGCCTAAACGGGCAGTGGGACATCCCTCTCACAATCCAGGACTGCTGGCTCCCAACTGCTCGCTTGCCTGCCTTCCTGATTGCCCCTGTTTCTGCCTGCCAGCCTGATCACCCCCTAACCATTCCCCTGCCAGCCTGATTAATGCTTAACTGCTCCCCTGCCAGCCTTTTTGCCCCTAACTGCCCTCCCCTCCAGGCCTGGTCACCCCTAACTGCCCTCCCCTGCAGGTCTGGTCCCCCCCGAACTGCTCTCCCCTGCAGGCCTGGGTCCCCCCCAACTGCCCTTCCCTGCAGGCCTGGTTGCTCACAACTTTCTTCCTCTGCTGGCCTGGTCACCCTTCACTGCCCTCCCCTGCAGGCTTCATTGCCTCCAACTGCCCTCCCTTGCAGGCCTGGTCCCTCCCAACTGTCCTCCCCTGCTGGCCTGATCACCCCCAACTGCCCTCCCTTGCAGATCTGGTTCCTCCCAACTCCCCTCCCCTGCTGGCCATCTTGTGGTGGCCATCTTGTGTCCACATGGGAGCAATCATCTTTGACCACATGGGGGCAGCCATCTTGTGTGTTGGAGTGATGGTCAATTTGCATATTATTCTCTTATTAGATAGGATAGAGGCCTGGTGCACAGATGGGGGCCTGCTGGTTTGCCTGAAGGGTGTCCCGGATCAGGGTGGAGGTTCCCATGGGGCATGGGGTGGCCTGGATGAGGGGCCTCTGGAGGTTTGCAGGCCGGCCACGCCCCACCGGTGACCCAAGCAGAGGCCCTGGTATCTGGGATTTCTTTATCTTCTATAATTGAAACTTTGTAGTCTTGAGCGGAATCAAGCCTCCTGCTCGCTCCGTGGCCACAGCCATTTTTGGGGGTATTTATTTATCTTCTAGAATTGAAACTTTGTAGCCTTGAGCGGAGCCAAGCCTCCTGCTCGCTCCGTGGCCACAGCCAATTTTGTTGGGATTTATTTATCTTCTAGAATTGAAACTTTGTAGCGGAGGCCAAGGCAGGCCAGGGTTGCAGGAGCTTGGCTTCCTCCATCGCTGAGGGCAACTCCAGCCTCCTGCTCTCTCCAGCTCCGTGGCCGCAGCCATCTTGGTTGGGTTAATTTGCATACTTGCTCCTGATTGGCTGGTGGGCGTTGCTTGTGGGTGTAACGGAGGTATGGCCAATTTGCATATTACTTTTTTATTAGATAGGATAACAGGACTCTAATAGTAACTATAAATAGAAAGTGCAAATTTGTTTTTTGCAACAGTGTGGTTCAACCTAGAAGGTATTGTGTTAAGTGACGTCAGTCAGGCAAATACCATATGATTTCACTTATATGTGAAAATAAACAAACTTGAAACAGACCCACAGATGCGGATACCAGACTGATGATTGCTAGGCCAGGGTGGGGTGGGTGTGTTGAAGACTGGGTGAAAAAAGTAAAGAGATTAAGAAGTGCACATTGGGGCCCTGCCTGGTGCTACTCAGTGGTTAGAGCAACTACCCCAGGAACAAACGGTCTTGGGTCTGAATCCCAGTCAAGGGCATGTACCTGGGTTGCAGGTTTGATATCCCCTGCCCCAGTTGGGCATATGCAGGCGGCAACCAATCCATGTTTCTCTCTCATCTCTCTCTCTCTACTCTCTCTAAAAAAATCAATGGAAAAAATATCCTTGGGTGAGGATTAATAGGAAAAAAAGTACACATTGGCAGTTTCAAAATAGTCCTGGGGATGTCAAGTACAGCCTAGGAAATAGCGTCAACCATATTATAGTAACTATGTATAGTGCCAGGTGGATACTGGAAATATGGGGGAGAGGGGAAACTTTGTAAAGTATATGATTGTCTAACCACTATGCTGTACATCTGAAACTAATACAAAATAATACTGAGTGTAAAATGTAATTGAAAACTGACATTTAAAAAGAAAGAAAGTAACATTTTGATCAGCGCTAAAGGAGTTAGTCATGGAAACTATTTCAGGTACCCACAATACCCCGTTGACAAATCCCAAAGGGGAGCCAGCCTTGAGTGTTTGAGGAAAAGCACGCTGACTAGTGTTGTTAGACCTGAATAAGCAAGTGGGAGATAAGTGGGAAATGGGTAGAAAGTGACTTACTTTAGTGAGTAATTGAAGAGCATATTGGCAAAGTTCACACAATTTTTTGCTTTGAGGTTTATTCATTTGGATAAATTTATCATAGGATAAGAATCCACTGACATTAGGTTTCTTCTACTGAGGCAATTCTGGACAATACTTCAACTGAAGAAACGTAAAATATTCAGACTACTTATTTTACCAAGCATGGACATTAATCTTACTGAACCTGTAAATGTAAGTTGGAAGAAATTTATAACATAATTACATTAATTTTATTGTGCATATTTCCAATCTACTAATAATTGATATATGATATTTGTTTTTGGTCAGAATATATATTAATGTTTTCTTAAATAAAAATGTATTTTCAAAATAAAAAATACAGTTAATGCAAGTGAGTAATCTAACTGAAAGGTTGAGTTGTTATCAACAATGAAATGAAAATAATATCTTGAAATTAGTAATAAAACCAAACAGAAGGTTATATAGTTCACAGACCACAGGGAAATAAAGCTAAAAGGTCAACATGGAACAGTTATAACTGAGATAAGTTTTAATAAACACTATAATATGAAACTCTTAAATAATGCAGAGAAACTATGTTAAAAGAATTTCATATTTCCCCTCATATAATTTTTATTTGGTCAGATGAATGTGAAATATGGTTAAATTCAGTAAAGTAAAATAAAAATAAAGGCTCTTATCAAAATTTTCTTAAAGAACAAAAAATATTTATATAATTTTTTAAATTTCTCTATGAATGTTGCATGCCAATATATATGTATATTATACCAATTGATAAATACTTTTGAGATATAGTTGAGGCAACAGTATATTAGTTATAATCCTATATAATAAGAGAGGAATATGCTAATTATTTGTTACGCCATAATGTCATGACCAATCTACAAGTTGTGGAGAGCTACAGGTGGGTGGGGCAGTGAGCTAGGAGTGGGGAGAGCTACAGGAGGGCAGGGCAGCAAGCTACAAGCAGCAGACAGCTACCAGAGGCGGTGGGCGGGTGGCCAGCAGAGGCAAGCGGCCGCGAGCTATTTGCACACGATTTCGTGTGCAGGGCTACTAGTATTACATAACCATATTACATGACCATAAATTATAAAACTTCTAAAAAATGCTACATTTTTTTTGTTTCAGATTTTTATTACTTTAAACAAGAAAGGGCTTATGTATGTATATAGAATTCCTAGAAGAATTTAAGACCTATAAAAATGCACTGTAGTTCTGATTTTAAGGAGGCAGAATTTTCTGACTCTGGTTCTATACTCAGATGAGAAAGTATATTTAAAATACCATTAGAAAATGATTTGATTATTATATCCTTATGAGTAATTATCACTTTTTATCTGCTACCCTGTTCACAGATATCCTATCTAACAAAGAGGGAATATGCTAATTGACCATCATGCCCTCACAAATATGGCAGTGCCCACAGCCAATAAGAAAGGAATATGCTAATTGACTGCCACACCCTCAAAGATGGTGGCACCCACAAACACAAGATGGCAGTGCCCAGACCCCTCAGCTCCACTGGGGCTTCAGGTGTGTGGCACAGCCGCTCCCTGCGCTGCCTCTGGAGTCCCCCAGGCCTCTCAGCCCCCTCAGCCCCCCAGCTGCTCAGGGCCGGCCCAAGGGATGACGAAACGACTGAACAAGCAGGCTGCGTGTGGTGACCAGGCCAGCAGGGGAGTTAGTGAGGGATGTCCAAGCAACTGAACAAGCAGGCTGCATGGGCCACCAGACTGGCGGGGGGTCCATGAGGGGTGACCAGGTTGGCAGGGAGGGCAGGTGGGGGTGACCAGGCCAGCAGGGGAGGCTGTTGGGGGCAACCAGGCTGGCAGGGGGCAGTTAGAGATGACCAGACAGGCAGGCAGGTGAGCGATTAGGAGCCAGCAGTCCTGGATTGTGAGAGGGATGTCCCCCGAGGGGTCCTAGATTGGAGAGGGTGCAGGTTGGGCTGAGGGGACCCCCCCATGCACAAATTTTGTGCCATGGGCCTCTAGTATATTTAATAATATTCCAGGTTGTGGATTTTTTTCTTTTACCACTATGGCTGTAGTTCATGTAAAACTGCATTTCTAATGAAAGCTGAAATGCTTGCAAAGGATGCACAGAGTTAGCCAATTCATTTCACAGTCCTTAATCATTCTCTACACAACACAAATCATTTGACTCTCAAACGTGAGTGTTTCTCTGTAGTGACACAATTTCCCTTATGAGAAAAGAGTAGCTTATACAGGTGATTTATATAACTAGTACCAACATAGGAAATACTGTAAAATTCTATGACATAAGGGTGTAGACTACTCTGAAAAAAAAATTTTGTATTTACCTTTAATCCTGCAACTACAGACTCTCGGTTAATGTTTTCTTTTCATTAAAAAGGTCCTAGATTAATCACATAATTATTGTGGTTATACATGCTAAATCATTAACTTATAGAAAAATGTCAGTATCTAATTTCTTGGATAAACTTATTTTCTAATCTAACAGCAATTCTCATTTCCTTGCTGTTCTTAGGGTTGTTCTATGATAAAGATGTGAACAAAAAACAGCCTCCAAACAAACCAGAAAAGCAAAATACTACAAATTACTCAGAGAGGGTGATGGTGAAAAGGAATTATATTAGGTATGATTTGAGTGAAAAGATGGCAATCAGGTAGATATCATGTGTCAAATTCTGTGCATACATTATTCAACAGTCCTCATGTCATTGGGTCTTTTGGAAGCAGACACTGAAATACAATTGGAATTGCAACAGATTTACTGATGGGTAAAAATCTGTGAAATATGGAGGAGAAATCATGGGAGTCCTTCATACCTTGAGGCAGATCTGACATCCATATACAGAAAAGGGGCAGGCCAGGATTTGGCAGGAAGAGTCTCAGATATTAGTTCTCTCATCTATAGAATGGTGATAAACTCACCTATTTCAAAGATATTTTCTATTACTAAGTCATTGCTCTTGTTTCTATAAAGATAGTGTGTGTGTATGTGTATATACATGTGTGTTTGTGTTTCACACATAGTTTTTTTGAAATTGGACTCCAAAATTCATTCACTAAATCATTATCTAAGTCCATTATCCTTCTCTCAATGTCTTTCTTAATTTTATCTGGACATCAGAAGCTCTACTACTCTCATTGGCTTCAGCAACCTAACTTTCTTTCTTTCTTTTCTTTTTTTTTTTTTTTTTTCAGAGAGGAAGGGAGAGGGCAAAAGAGATAGAAACATCAATGATTGAGAATCATTGATCGGCTGCCTTCTGCACGCTCCCTACTGGGTTTTGAGCCTGCAACCCGGGCATGTGCCCTGACCAGGAATCAAAGTGTGACTTCCAGGTTTATAGGTTGATGCTCAACTTCTGAGCCACGCTGACCGGCAGCAATCTAAGTTTTTTTTGTAATAGAGAATCTCTCAGGAGCTTGTCAATCCTTGGAGGGTGCCATATCTTTTGAGGGCCTAGTGATTTGTACAAAAGCTTTGAGGACAATCTTTCCCCCAGTGTCCCAGTTGATTGCACATGAGACACTGATTTGTGGGTCAGTATTTTGATAATGGACACCGAGAAAGGTGCAAAGGGAGAGGCCCGGGTGTTGTTTAAGATTCCTTGCCTTGGAGCTATGGCAGCTAAGGCTACTAAGTTGGCAGATCTGTTTATGGTCTTGTAGTCACGTTAGAGGGAAAAGGCAATTCAGACAGAGCATTAGTATAGACTGTGAGTACTCAGGTCAGGGAAGATAGAGGGGAGTAGTAGGAGTCACATCAGTCTTAGGGTCTTTTGCATTGGGTACCTCTGTGCCTTTCACTGTTCATTAGCCTTTTGCAATTAACCTTTCAGTGAAACAGTTTGGGAATTTTCAAGAATTTGGAGGCTCCTGCATGCCAATTAAAATAGGTACCCCATTCTCTCTGTTGAGTTGGAAACTATTGCTTTCAAGTGTACTTCTTAAATAATCTTCTCTAATTGGAATGTTAGCTATAATGGCTTTGTGATTCCAGGTGTCTTAGTAAGATTTTGCCATTTTTGTAAATATATAAAGCTTCCAGGACCATAGTTCTTCGGCATAAAGTAAGCAGGTATGCCTAAAGGTGGAACATTCCATTCTTTATCTAAGCCTTGGGTATCTCTAAGCCAAATAAATACCCAAGAGAGATGTGCCATTGGATGGAGATTGTGTGGTGTTTTACAATGTATCTAGTTGCATGGACATTTTCTGGAGATTGGTGTGTGAGCTGGTATCAATCTAATCTATTTCATGACCAACTTTTCCTAGCATAGAGTTAGATGGCAAGAGATCGAAGAGCTCTTAAATGCTTAATGCATGCCCATCAAATTCTGTGGCTTTTTTGACTTGTGATATTCCCATTAGTAGCTAACCTTTACAAAAAACTAGACAAACAAACATGAGCACCTCAATATATCTCTAGTAATCAAGATACATTGTTGTGTCTTGGCCAAGAGAAGAAAGACCTCGGGCATACCATCAGCAATTCCCTCCACTGACCTTTGGAGAAAGGATTCAACCAGCAGACCTCAACAAATGGGACTTTGAACCGAGGGCTCCAAATAAATGGGAAACTGCGAACTTCCACAAACAGCTATGTGGACCTCGGAACAGAAACAGATCTTGGTGGATTCCATATATTAAGGGGGAATTGTGGTCTGAAATAATGACCAGGGGCCAGAACTGTCTGCCAGCTCAAGCTGGCCTGCTGTGTATTGAAAAGCCAATGAAAGAAAAAACAAAACAGTGGGACTCAGAACCAAGAGGAACATCCGTGGCCCTCAGAAAAGAGAAAGCTAGAACTCAGAAAAGATGTGTGGGTACCACGCCTGTTTTTCAATGTTCCCAAATGCTGTCAAAGTTTGCTTTGGATCCCACCATAGCAGCCACCAAATCTATTTAAAAAAATAAACTGAGTAAATGTAAAGACCAAATTGGCTTTATCCAATGATTCATAAATCAGGCAGAATGCCATCTAAGTAATATTAAAAAGGATCAAAGACTTATAGGAAAGGAAAGGTTTTTAAAGGTGGAGAGAGTGTGGGACAAGGAAGTCATAAACAACAGCCAAAATGGGTTATTTTTGGCAAAGTCACCTCTCTCTGAGTGACAAAAACTGTATTACCTCAATGATGCTGACCAGGAAATTCCAGACTGGTTGTTAACATTGTACTCCTGGGGACAGTCAAAATTATAGTCAAGTTAGCTATTTAATTTCAGTTTGGCTAGGTGGACTTAGCATAAATGCCTCCATTTTGGGTCTATTGTTTCTTTTTAACAGAGAAAATATGTTACACGTACAAGGAATATCTGCAATCTCTGATGTATAGATTATTTTAATATTTTTGTCATTAAATAATATTTTCAGAGAAAACCACTTTTTAAATTATACTGAATAATATCTTATTTGTGGAAACAAGAAACTTTATTCTTGTCTTTAGATTTATTTTACCATAAGTGGTTCATGCCTAGTGTTCATGCTTTGACAGCAGACTTCCACTGATTGTCACTGAGAGGTCAGAAACAGGACAGGGACGCTGAAAACTTTGTGTCAAGGAAAGAAACAGGTGTGAGAATTGTAAAACACAAATGGAAAGGTGACATATGTTGTTTTGCATTTACAAGCATTGACTTAGAGCCTTAAAGCTTTTCAATGGCAAATTAGCTACGTTCTGTTAATTTCTTCGCTTGACTCTTTTTCTGAGTATGAATGACCCTGAACATTCTGAAACACAGGAAAATGAAATTACATGGAAAAATCACATTGCTAATATCTGAGGAGTGCTTTTCCCCATACTATTCCATATTCCCTAATTTTATTTTATAACAACAATTTATTTCTATAAATATTTAATATTGTTAACCTAAGAAAATAAACAAAAACATTTAGCCATTGGAAATGTGTCCTAATAAGTATTTATTTGTGTCCAATGTATTCCTCTATCATTATGTAACTCTCGGTGCAGGAATCAAGTTTAGTCTAATGGCTAATTCAGACCTAGTCCTATTTTTGGAAAAAGAAAAAAAAATAGCTAATACTATTTAAATGATTATAGTATAATTCCCCTGAGAGGAGGGGCCATGTCTTATTATTTTTAAAACATGTTTTTATTGTTTTCAGAAAGGGGAAGGGACAGGGAGAGAGAGATAGAAACTTTAATGATGAGAGAGAATCATTGATTGGCTGCCTCCTACTGAGAATCCAGCCCCAATCTGGGCATGTGCCCTGACCAAGAATCAAACAGTCCTGGTCAATACTCAACCACTGGGTTACACTGGCCGGCATCTTATTCATCTTTGTATTTCTCACAGCATTTAGCAAATGTATTACCTGTTGTAAATCCTTGTTAAATATTTAGATTATTTTCAAATTAGAATTTTATGTGTTATTATCAACTAAAAACTAAATTTATACAGAAATCATAAAAATGTAATATGCTCTGAATTGTGGAATTATAATGATGTTTTTATTTTTATGTTGACTAAGGATTGACTTAAGTCAGTAGTAATGAAAGGGCATCAGTAATTGACTTTCAATCTTTACCTTTCAGGAAAGACGTTAGCCCACTGCCTTGAACCTAGTTGTTTGCAAAAGAACAATACACAAAATATCTCATTACATTACTAACCAGCAAGTTAGCAGTGACATATTTTTTTCTCTTTTTTTTGGATTAGAATAATTGTATTGAATTCCATTGAGCCTAAAATGAATGTGTTATTCACCTTTTAATGCTCTGAACTTAGGATGCATCTAATTATGAATGGTATATCATTAATAAATTGACAGCAATTTTTTTGTTACTGTTTACATAAACTAATGGTTTGTTTTACAGTCAGAGGCTGTTGGTTATGATGAAATATATTATATCAAAATAAATGGGAAAAGCAGTAAAAAAAAAACAAAAAAAAAACTATGTATTCAATAAAGTACTGATTAGTTAAAATTGCCCATAGTTGGAAACAGAAATTTAAACCCAGTTTTCAAAATTGTATGAGTCTGACAATTGGGAGGCCAAAGGCTAATTATTTCCATAATCTAAATTATTTTTCTTTTATTGCCTTCAACTGCCTGGAGTTATAGAACAATATTTATTATTCAGTACAGTTTGTATAGTCTTATCTTCAATTAATTTGGCATTATTGCCACCCATTGTAAGGTTTCCTCTACGTCACAGAGTAAAAACCAGGACAATGAGTTTTAAATCCCAGAATTCTTTATTCCATTGAGATCCTGGTTACAGGCTTCCATAAAAGCCCACTATTCTTTGGAGCAGTTGAACCCAATCACTTGAACAGAAAGATGGCATATATAATGTTAGCTGGGTGAGATTCTTGAACATTAGATGATTCTGTGCTTCAAGCAGAGACCTCCTGTGAGAACTTCCCTGACCTTTGCTCTAAAGAGCAATTCCAGCACAAATTTCTAATTCCTGTGTTTAAGTAGTCTATACTTTGAATAGATAGTATGGGTTCTGTTTTCTTTGTAAAAAAAAACATATAGTTTTATTGATTTCAGAGATAAAGGGGGAGAGAGAGAGAGAGAGAAAGAGAGAGAGAGAGAGAAACATCAATAATGAGAGAGTATCATTGAGCTTTTGCCTCCTGCACCCCTCCCACTGGGGATCTAGCCCACAACCCAGGCAGGTGCCCTGATTGGGAATTCAACTGTGACCCCCTGGTTCACAGGTCAAAGCTCAACCATCGAGCCACTCCAGCCAGGTGGTTCTATTTTCTTGGCAACAGACTGATGCACAATTAGAGGAAATTAGAAAGAAAGAAAAATATCCTATCTAATGAAAGGGTAATATGCAAATTAACCATCACTTTGTGACAAATATGGCAGCACCCATATCCACAAATATGGTAGTGCCCATAACCACAAAGATAGCAGTGTGGGCCAGAGCCATGGAACCAGTGGAGTGGGTGGGAGGCTTGGCTTCCTTTGTAACTGGTCGATGAAGGAAGCCAAGCCTCCTGCACGCCCAGGCCAGCCGCTGAGGGAGACATGCAGGGAGTTCAGTGGGGAGACATGTGGGGAGTGAGCGAGGTTCCACCTGGGGGTTCCAAATCCGCCATTGGTTCCTTTCACCGCTGATTCCTCTCCTCGCTGATATCCTCCACGCAAAAGCCGTTCCGTGCAAATATGTCATGTCCTAATGGGCGAATCCTAAACTGAATGAGTGTCACATCTGGGCAACCTAACTCCTGTTAGAAAAAGGACCTGGGAGAAGGGATTTAGGAACCACGAAGCCATTGTGACCTGCTCGGTCTCTGGAACTGCTGTCAAACACAGGTAGTCTGAGACCCTCCCAAACACCACCTGAGCTAAGCCTGAGAACCAAGATATTTTCAAGGCCCAAAGTTGATGGGGGTAAGGGGGCAGGGGAGCAAAGCAAGCAGAACAGCTAACTCAACCAAAGACGCAGGAGCCTAAGATAATGCAGAGAAATGTCCTGGCCACCCATGCTCTTCCGCAGGTGTGGTGCCCACACCCAGCTGGGAGGAGGGGGTGTGTACATGCAGAATTTAAGGCCACCAGCAGGAGGGAAAGTCGAAGCATGCTTAAGGGTTTTTTGTGCATGCCCTACAGTAGAGGAGTAGAGTCAGAATCAAGAAGCGAAGTCTTAAGTCAGTGCTGGGGTGTTTAAAGGTATCTAAAAATAGCAGTTCCATCGCCTGCAACACTTCCCATGTCCAAAGAGCTAGCACCGCACACCTTGGCCTATCCGGAAGCTCCGTGCTGCTGGAAATTGCTGGCCCCGCCTTCTCCAGCCTGGTGGAGAGAGGAGAGGCGGATACGGTGGCTCCAGTGGTCCAAATCCTGTCATTGTCTCTGTTACCTAGCCTCTGGGCACTCCAGGACAGGCTCAGTACCAGTGCAGAGGAGTCTTTGGAGAGGGTAGTGGTGAGGAGAATGCTTTTGACTCTGGATACCCAGTGAAACAGCTGTCAAGAGCCTTTCTAGGGCTGGCAGGAAAATGCAGCAATGAGGGAAGAATAATGTCTCAGAATGAAGAGGTTGTTTTTTGTGTTTTTTTCCTCATCAGCAAAATGTGAATATTACCTAAACCACAGACTTTGCGAGAATTAATTGAAATAAAATTCCAGAAATTGTATAACAGCCAGGCTGAAGTGGATAGGTTGGTTGAGCGTGAGCGTGGTCCTGTGCACAGAGAGGTTGCAGGTTTGATTCCAGGTCAGGGAACATACCTGACACATACCTGGGTTTCAAGTTGGATCCCTGTTCAGGGCTCCTAAGGAAGGCAATTGAAGGGATGTTTCTTACATTGATGTTTCTATATATATATATATCCCTCTCCCTTCCACTCTCTCTAAAAATCAATGGAAAAATGAATTAATGCCATATCTACAAATGCGGATAATCTAAAGAGAAAAAAAAAAAAAGAACTGGGGGGGCCCTAACCAGTTTGGCTCAGTGGATAGAGCATTGGCCTGTGGACTGAAGGGTCCCAGGTTTGATTCCGATCAAGGGCATGTACCTTGGTTGTGAGCATATCCCCAGTTGGGGGTATGCAGGAGGCAGGTGATTGATGTTTCTCTCTCATCGATGTTTCTAACTCTATATTCCTCTCCCTTCCTCTCCATGAAAAAAGTCAGTAAGATATATTTAGAAAAAAAAAAGGGTAAAAGAGGTTGAATATGTATTGTATAATTTAAAGCATGTAAAACAATATATCTTTTTTAATATAGTTTATTGATTATTGATTTTTTAGAGAGAGGAAGGGAGAGAGATAGAGAGTTAGAAACATTGATGAGAGAGAAACATCGATCAGCTGCCTCCTGCACACCCCCTACTGGGGATGTGCCTGCAACCAAGGTACATGCCCTTGACTGGAATCGAACCTGAGACCCTTCAGTCTGCAGGCCGACGCTCTATCCAATGAGCTAAATTGGTTAGGGCATAATATAACTTTTTAGGGGCATATATGTCATCTTTACTAATAAAAGGGTAATATGCTAATTAGACCAGACATCTTTCGGACATCCATCTGGATGTCCTTCTGGACAAAGCCAAGGTGGTGGGGGCTGAGGCAGAGGCTCTTAGGGGCAATCAGGCTGGCAGGGGAGGGAATTTAGGGGCAACCAGGCTTGCAGAGGAGGGCACTTAGGGGTGACTATGTTGGTAGGGGAGCAGTTAGACATCGATCAGGCTAGCAGGGAAGTGGTTAGGGGTGATCAGGCTGGCAGGCAGGCAAGCAGTTGGGAGCCAGCAGTCCCGGATTGTGAGAGGGATGTCCCAGATTGGAGAGGGTTCAGGTTGGGCTGAGGGACACCGCCCCCCCACAATGCATGAATTTTGTGCACTGGGCCTCTAGTTAAAATATACTATTTTAACAAATTATCTATTTTGATTTTTATCTTCCAGGTTCTCATTCAATCATAATGCAAATGTAACCATACACAGATATAATTATTGTTTTAAATATATGTTACATTAATAACTTCATTTGTATTTACATCAGATCTTAAAAATTACTATCGAAGAAATCTATCCTATTTAATAAAAGCCCAGCAATCAAAACGACCAGAGACCAGAACCACCACAGCCTCTTGCCTCTTGTCAGGCTGGCCCTGCCCACCCAGTAAGCAGTTAGGGGTGATCAGGTAGGCAGGCAAGCTGCTGGGGGCAATCAGGTAGGCAGGCAAGTGGGTGGGGATGATCAGGTAGGCAGGCGAGCAGCTGGGGGCGATCAGGTAGGCAGGCGAGCGGTTAGGGGCGATGAGGCAGGCAGAGCCCCTCAATTGATCACCTCAAAGAGGGAGACCCAGACCACAACCTGCAGGAGGGACGCTGGGCGACTGGGACTGGAGGCGCTGGTGGTGGTGGATGCTGCAGGGTGGGGCTGGCACCATTGTGGCTCCTGAGCAGGTATGGCACCTGCAGCTTGGCCAAGGCCTCAGGGTCACAGCCTCTCCCCACAGCTTCTGCAGGGCTGGACTGACACTCCTCCTGCTATGATGTCTGGGCAGATTTTGAACTCTTCCATGCCTGTGGGCTCTCTGTCAGGGCTCAGCCCCCTGACCATACTCCCCAGTTCCACCCTGACTGCAGAGGAGCTGAAATACACTGACATCCACAACATTGGGGCCATGATCTCCCTTTTGCACTTTCTGGAGGTGGGCAAGAGGCCTCAACCTGTGGAAAGTGAGCTAGATGAGGAAGAGGAGTGGAGGAAAAGGTGCTGGGGAAAGAACAAAGTGGTGGCAGCTGCATGCTGGAAAAGAAGAAGGAGTGGAAGGAGTTTCTGCAGCGGGAATCTGAGTGGCTGGAGATCATGAATGTGGAGCTGAAAACCCAGATGGAGGAGCTGAGGCAGGAGCGGCAGCAGCTCATCCTGATGCTCAACCAGCATAGCCCCACCTGCATTGTCAGGACTGATAGTGTTAAGACCCCTGACTCAGAAGGCAACCCACTGCTGGAGCAGCTGGAGAAGAAGTGACCAGAGGCTGGGAGGAGGAAGAGGAGGAGATGATGAGGAGAGGGAGGAGGAGGAGGGTCCCAGAGGGTTCTTCCTTGCTGCATTAAAAACTCTTCAATGAGGCTCAGCACAGCCAGCATTGGCCAGGCTTTTTTGTGAAACTCAGATCAGCCTCACCAAGGAAAGAAACCCAGGCTGATGAAACCCAGGACCAAGTGCTGAGACCAAAGTAGTCCTGAGGAGGGCCTGTTCTGCCTGGCGCCAGGCTTGCAGGATGCAGAACAGAGGCTCTGGACCAGAGAGATGCCCAACCAGCCTCTCTGCCAGGGCACCCACCCAAAGGACCTCTGAGCAGCCAGGAAAAGCCAGGAGTTGCAACCAAAATTAGGCTGAGTATGGAACTCAGAGTGAAACTGCAATCTGCCTGCCCCCAGCCCTGACCCTGACCCTCTTCCTGATCCTGATGCAAGGCTGGAAAAGGGCACAGTGCCTGGCTCTGCTGTACCCACCCACTGTGGTCCAGCTCAGTCTTGCCCGGAATGGCAGCCAGGGCACACCCTCGCCGGCCCTGCTGGAGCTGCTGTGGGCACGAGGCACGGGTGCCCTTCCAAAGCACATAGTCACTGAATGTTTACAGACTGGCTGTCCCGGCAGGGCTTTCAACTGCACATGTTTTTTACACTTTCTTTTTTTTATATATATATTTTTTACAAAAAAAAATATTTTATACAAGCAATATGTAAATGGATTTGTATAATCACTGGATGTGATACAGTATAAATATGCTATGGTTTGTTTGTTACAAACAGATATTCAGCAGTTATGGCCATTGCATGTAACTTCTAAGTACTGTAGTCTCTGGGTGTTGGGGGTAGTAGGAAGGGCAGGGTGCAGTGCATTTCCATCCTGGTAAACCCTTCATAGTACTCAGTGCTGTATCACTCATTAAACATCACTCTTACTTAAAAAAAGAAAAAAAGAAAAAGTGAGGCCCAGGCCACTGGCCGGTGATGCTGTGGCAGGTATGTGGCCGGCCAGCTATCACCCTGCAGAGGGAGGACCAGGCCAGCCAAGCCATCACACCCCATGCCTGTTGCCTGCAGAGGAAGGTGACTGGTGGCAGGGGTGGGGCCAGCTGCCTGCAACCAGGGGAAGGAAAGCCCCGATAGGCCCTGATCTCAGGCCAGGCCTAGGGACTCTACCTGAAGGGTCCCGGATTGTGAGAGGGTGCAGGAGGGGCTGAGGGACCCCCCCCCCACTCTGAGTGCACAAATTTCCGTGCATTGGGCCTCTAGTATCCTATATAATAAAAGGCTAATATGCAAATCAACCAAATTGCAGAATGACTGGTTGCTATGATGTGCACTGACCACCCGGGGGCAGATGCTCAACACAAGGGCTGCTCCAGGTGGTCAGTGTACTCCCACAGGGAAAGCACTGCTCAGCCAGAAGCGGGGAGTGGGCTTAAGCTGTCAGTTGGACATCCCCTGTGGGCTCCCGGACTGTGAGAGGGCACAGGCTGGGCTGAGGGACACCCCCATCCCTGAGTGCACAAATTTTGTACAATGGGCCTCTAGTATATATATAAAATCCCAGCGACCAGAACAACAGGTGGCTATGACACGCACTGTAGCAGCCAACCAGCCTGATCTGGGCCTTGATCGCTCCACCTCTGCCTGCCAGCCAGCCCCAATCGGCCCCCAACACTCCTATCAGGAGTGGGGCTGGCCAGTCAACTGCTTGCAGCCTCTCCTCCCCCCTGGCCCAGCCCAATGGGCTCCCATCAGGGCAGGCCAGCTGGATCCCACCTGTGCATGAATTCGTGCACTGGGCCTCTAGTAAAATGTAAACAGACTCATAGATATGGAGAACAGACTGACAGCTGTCAGAGGGGAGGGAGGTTGGGGGGCTGGGTGAAAAAAGTGAAGGGATTAAGCAAAAAAAAAATCTCATGGACACAGACAACAGTATGGTGATTACAAGAGGGAAAGGGGTTGGGAGGAGGTAGAAGAGTAAAAAGGGGGGATAAATGGTAATGGAAGGAGACAACTTTGGGTGAACACACAATATAATATATAAATAATATAGAATGTACACCTTAAACCTATATAATTTTATTAATAAATGTTACCCCAATAAATTAAACTAAAAACAGGGGGAAAAGTATCTTTTGTCTCAATGCAAGAAAAAAAGAATGCCTATCTTGCCCTCATTATTCATATTTATTATTTTAATTAAAGCATGGTACTCCATTGTACCAGATTATCTTCACTCTAAAGCAGAGATTTTAAATTACTGTTTTAAATATCATATGTGTAGCCAAAACCAGTTTGGCTCAGTGGATAGAGCGTCGGCCTGCGGACTGAAAGGTCCCGGGTTCGATTCTGGTCAAGGGCATGTACCTTGGTTGCGGGCACATCCCCAGTGGGGGGTGTGCAGGAGGCAGCTGATCGATGTTTCTCTTTCATCGATGTTTCTACCTCTCTATCCCTCTCCCTTCCTCTCTGTGAAATATCAATAAAATATATTTAAAAATAAATAAATAAATAAATATCATATGTGTAAATTCCTTTGTGTCTGAAAATTTGTCTAACTCTTCAGTGATTTTAACTGGGTGCTAGTACAATATAACAGTTTATAGCATGAGTCTTATTCCTGTTCCAATCAATACCCCAGTGAATTTGATAAGTAAAATTCTTAAAACATTTTTAAATGTATCTTTATTATGAAAAGTATTACATATGACCCTTTTTCCCCCATTGACCCCCATACACGCCTTCCCCCAGTCCTTCACTATGCTATTGTTTTTTATGCCTTATTGATCTATATATCTATTATTTTCAGCCTACCAACAAACACTGATTATTAAGGATATTAGGGCTCAAAAAATAAGAATCATTTATTCATATCATCTGTACTGTCCTAGCCTGAGAAAAGCTTTTAGATTTGGAAAAGTTCTTAGTTTAATAATTCCTGAGAAAGGTTCCCAAACAATTGAGATCATGACAACTGATGAAATCTGTAGAAGTTGATTTCTGGTGAAATCTCTAAGATTTAAGTTAAATCCTAAAGATAATTTAGTTATTATCTTTCATTCAATTTGCTGGGATTTTTTAAAACTTCAAATTATATATTCTAAGACATGACCTTCCTTTGAATTTCCAGTGCACTTGGTAAGGTCTTTGAAATCAGCTGAGTTTTAAGCATTTTAATTCTATACGTTTCATCAAGAAATCTTTGTTTTCATCCTGTGAATAGTATAGAAGGATTCACATAGTTGTTTTAATATTTGAATAATACATATTTTTATATTATGTAAGGAGAGAAATTAATTAGAACACTGTTTCTTGTCTTGTTCCTCTCCTACAATGTACTCAAAGAGAGAAAGAAAAAGATGGAGAGAGGGAAAGAGCGAGAGAGAGACTCTGTGGCATTTTTTATGTTTGATCTCAAATATTCTGGTGGAATGCATTTGAAAGAAATCTGCTGTCTTTGACATGATGCTGTATTATCTCTCAGGGTCTATTCTGCCCGTTCCCCTAAATGTCCTGCCTCCATGTGATATACTAATTATCTCTTCCTGGGGTATAATAAGCCAAAAGATTTTTTATTAATTTTACTTTTAAAAATCTTCAATTTATTTCATCTATTCCTTTGTAAATAGTTTGGGGAATTTCTACTCAGGTCTTGGTAGAGAGACCTCATTATAGTTTTGCTGAAAGTGTTTCTTCTGGCAATGTGCTTATGTCTTGACAAGCTATTTAATGATGTCTTTTCTAAGATCTTTCTATTCTTCTATCACGTGTTCATTTTTAAAGTTTGTATTGACATTTTCTTAAACAAGTGGATAATGTATTAATTTATTTGTTATAACCTAAGTCTTTGTAAAGTATGATGCTTTTATGTACATTTAAACTATCTGTTTCTGAACAAGCTACTAACCTGCTTCTTTACTTTTTGAAAGTGGTGATAGTGATGGCAAACATATCTTACTAAAGGTTTTGTCTAATTTCACATTAATAAAGATTAAAGAGGACATAACATTAGATTAAAATGATTATTATGAAAGGTATAATTTTGGAAAATTTATTGACATATCTTGATGCATATTACCTGAACATTCACATAGTTGGTTTATTTTTTTATTTGAAATAATTTAAATTGATGTTTTCTGCATAAATTTGCTGAGGAAATATCAAGGTCTTTTACTAGTATTTGTTCTAAACAGGTAAAGTTGAGAGAAGCAAGTCAAGGGCAGTTTTTCCCCTTTTTGGTATACAATAAACCAAACTAGGCCCAGAAGCATTTCTTACAGCTATTTTTAATTCCTGTCCAACTTGAAACTCTCATCCTGATTCTTTCATCTTACATTAGACTTCCTCTTGTAAACTATGTACACAGTTATAAATAGCATATTCATTCTTGTGTCTCATTTCTTTTGTAAATATTATGCTCATGAAATGTATACTTGTTTTTGTGTGTAGCAGATGTTTTGTGTAAATTTGCATTGTAGAGTAACATTTCATTATATTAATAGAGCACAATATATTTATTCTATTGTCAATGAATAGTTGGTGGTTTCTAATATTCTGTAATTTATGAATGATACTTTTCTGAAGGTCTTGTACTTATCTTTTGACTTCATTTCTATTGAATATATACATGTAAACAAATCCAACAAAAGTCACTGGAATGGAAAAGAAGATACTTTATTCAAATAATAGTTTGAAAACCAGGGAGATGCAGCCTCTGATAGAAACCCAAAGTGCACTCAATGAAAGCAGTCATTTCTTATAAAAAAATTTCCCACCCATAGTTCTGATGATAGTCCATTTCATGTAAATGAGGTTTCCAAATTATACAGTTTGGATTGGTTAGTATAAATGCATATAAAAATGCATTTTGTATAGTTTTGATCGGTCAGGGCAGGCCACAGTCTATTAGTTGGTTGATAACATGGCAATGGCAGAACAAAGAACTTCCCTATAGTGGTTCTGTTATGCTGAGTAGGTAGCATAAACAGACAGGGCGTAGTGTGCAAAACTAAGAATTCAGTGTGTGGTTCTTCCTGACACACAGAGTACGTAAGTGTCCCTTGTCATTAAATGGACACTAGACTTTAATTTTCAATTTAACCCCAGTTAACCATATGGAATCCAAGTCCATATCAATAGGTAACTTCCTTCTTGTGGTTCACATTAGATCATTTTCTTCTTGGAGTCCACATACTTAGAGGTAAAATTATTTGGACATGAATGTACATGTGTTTGGCTTTAGTAGATATTGCCAAACAATTCTCTAAAGTAGATAAATTTACATTCTCAGAAAAAAAAGAAAAAAGTGCCGGAGACATTACACTACCAATATTACTTTAGAATATCAGTGTTGGATATTTCCCTTGAGAAAGACATAGATACGTTTCTGGATATTAAATGAGTAATTGGACTTCGTATAAAATGTAAAGGGTGAAGTATGTATGGGTGAGGTGGGGTCAGAAGAAAAATGTAGTAAGGAGAACCCGAAGTTTGTCCAGGCCTTTGTTCACTGTAAACTTACCCCCTACCTTCAATTTAGTGACAACAGGGCCCTCTTTAGCATTATCTAATTGATCCCAATATGGACATTTAACCAAGCTGGTCATCTTTTCCTGGGAACGTTGAAATGCAACTGAGGTCTATTTTGTTGTTACTAGCATCATAACCTAGATGAGAACTATAGGAGTTAAATTCTGTCACCCTTTATATGGACTGCAAAAACAGAGAGTTTTGATGTTCAGAAATAAGAAGGAACGGCACAATAATGAAGAGGTAAGTAAAATACGATGTGCTATTTTGCATCAGAATTTTTTATTTTGGTCAATTTTTTTCTTTGTATCTGAAGTCTCTGACTACATATCTTCTGTTCTCCATACTTTACTTTTGTCATCTTGTTGCAATAGTTCTGACCTCCATTTCTACTTAAACAGGTCTCAAGAAATAATGTGAGAAAATAATTTCTAGCAAATTATGATTCACTGATAAAGCTTAACAATTTCACTACTATTTACATATAGCAAAGCCATAATATGTTTTAAAGTTATTACCCCACATCATAAAAATATATGACTCCTTTCCAGTAACAAAAAATTGAAAACATTTCTAATGGATCCTCTGTCACTCTATAGAACAGATGTTACACTTCCCAGCCTAAACTTTGAGTTCAATAATAATTTTAAAGAAAATACGATGTTTTTCACATGCAAATATATCTAAGCATATAAATTAATCCTAGGATTGTGTAGCTTAACAACCACATACTAAATTAGTAGTTATCACAACTCATTAATATCAGAATAGAGACTGATATCGGGTTTAGAATTCTAAATCCTAATCTGGGAGAAAAAGAAGAGATTAGGAGTTCTGTTCCAGCCAATTCTAGCCTCACACTTCTGTGAGGCTTTGTTAAAATGGAAGGGTCTGCTATCCACAGTGTGAGAAACCTGTTCTAAAGAAACATAAAGGGCTTATATTTTGTTGTAGCTCTTGCCATGATGATAGCTACCAGGCTCAAATTCTGTAGGAGGCTTTTCTTTCCTAAAGCACTGTTTATAACAGCACTTATTTTTGTTCTTTTCTTTTTATTTTCTACTCACCTCCAGAACTCTATGAAAAGTTGAAAATATTTAACAGAGTTGTAGCCTACCAGGGGCTTGATAGCATGACCATCAATCAACAGTGACAATTCCCAATTTTCATTTTATCAACTACAGTGAGGCACATAGAAGATGTTTGTTCTGTGATGTATTAAATAAATTGGGATAGATATTTCTTTGATTTTCTTCTCAAATATAAGATATACTACACACTGAAGATAATCTCCTTGGAATATAGTCATTTGAGTATGCATAACTTGTCAAAAAAGGCATTGAAATAGATGAATTCTTTGTGTATGGGTGCCTGAATGTTATTCCAACCAAATATAACTTCCTTGAGCAAGTAGTATAGACTTACGTTATGTCTTAGATATAGAAATATCTACAGTATGTGGAAAATATATCTAAGGGTAAAAGTCTGAAATAACTAATTATTCTCTTCAATGTAATTTATATTTTATAATATGAATAATACAGATTTAATATACAAATATAATAATCTAAGGAAATATTCATATAAAATAATTCCTAGTTCAGTATTTATTAACTATTGATAGTCTACAGCATTTAAAATAGGCAGCTATGAATTCTAAGGTCCTCCACACTTATTTTCTACTTTTGGACGTCCCTGATTTCATAATACCCTTCCAGTACCCGCTAAGCTCTTGAGTACGTCTTTGAATATGTTATACTTTTTTTTTTGTAAGTTCATACTTGTAGCATTTATTTCTTCATTTATATAATGACTCAGCAAATAATTTTGAATATTTGTAATATCTAATCTAATTAGTTGTGTACTGATCAAGAATACTCTCTAGAAAGTACATACACATTAGACTAAGAAATTTAAAAGTGGTGTTCCATAAAGAAATGCTTCAGAGTTCAGAGTAGAAAAGTTCTTAAAGCTTTGGAGATGAGCTGATTTTTGAACTTGACTTTAAAATATACTTAGGGTTTGGATATAAAAGTATTGTAAAAAGAAAATACATATGTAAAATAAAATGATCATATTTTATTTCTGCTTTAATCTCTGGTAGAAAGATCTGAGAACATTTAACCTCTCCCATCCTCAATAAACTTGTGCAAAACAGTTAATGTGCCATACTTCAATCAAAAACTTTTCATTTTAGATAATAAATATACATGGATACCATTAAAATTGAACTTCAGATAAACAACTAATATTTGTTGTAGGATCTGGGACATATTTATTATTAAAAACTATTTGTCATTTATTTAAAACTCAAATTTAACTGGGTGTCCTATATGCTGTCAACCATATCCTATCTTCAAAATGATCATCACTTGCTTGCTTGCAAAATCAGACACATGCAAAACAAAGATAACAATTTCTGGGGTAGCACTCTGGAAAATGGTATTGTTAAATCTTAGATATTCATTATTCCAAACATTTGTGTAGTTCTGGCAACTCTGTGGTAGTCCCTCTATTGGAAACTTGGAAATACAGAAAAATACCATTGAGCTTTCCAAGAGGGTTAAAGTTTTTTTAAAAAAAAAAAATGTAGTAAAAACTATGGTCAGATGTTTAAGGAAGAAATTGATGAGACAAATATAATTATTTAGAAATATTTACCAATAGCATTTTCACGGAAATAGAAAAAAAAATCAAATATTTGTATGAAACCACAAAAGACTCACAGAGCAATTTTGACAAAAAAAAAAAAAAAAGAATACAACTGTAGGCATCACACTTCTTGATTTCAAACTATATCACAAAGCTATCATCACCAAAACAGTATGGTAGTGTCATAAAAACAGACACATAGATCAATGGAACAGAATAGATGCCCAGAAATTAACCCACCTGTATATGGTCAATTAATTTATGACAAAGGACCCAAGAATATGCAATGGGGAAAGGGTGGTCATATCTGTAAGGAAAACATATCAAGCAAAGGAAAACAATATATAGTTTATATATACAGAGCATGTATGCAATAAAAGCTATTCAAAATTCAGATAATAATGACTTTGGGTGAAAATAGTGAAGAAGGCACAGGCACATCTGGATCTACATAATGATACTGACAATTTCCTAGTTCTTGTGCTGAGTGGTGGGCTCACAATTATTCATTTTGCTGGAGACCCAGTGCACAAAATTTGTGCATGGGAGGGTGTCCCTCAACCTGGCCTGCACCCTCTTCAATCTGGGACATCCCTCTCACAATCCAGGACTGCTGGCTCCTAACCACTTGCCTGCCTGCCAGCTTGACCACCCCCTAACCACTCCCCTACTGTCCTGATGGCCCCCAACTGCCTTCCCCTGTTGGCCTGATCACCCCCAACTGCCCTCCCCTGCTGGCCTGATCACCCCCAACTGCCCTCCCCTGCAGGCCTGGTCGCCCACAACTGCCCTCCCCTGCCAGCCCAGTTGCCCTCCCAACTGCCCTCCCCTGCTGGCCTGTTCACCCCCAACTGCCCTACCCTGCAGGCCTGGTTGCTCCCAACTGCCCTCCCCTACTGGCCATCTTGTGGCGGCCAGCTTGTGACAACATTGCGTAAGGGTGTTGTGCGATGCCACCTAGGCTTTTATTATATAGGATTATTGTGCTTTATAATTTCCATATAAGTTGCTTGTAAACTTAGGTAATATCTAGGAGGTTTAGGTGTAAGAACACCCTAAGTAAAAACGAAATTCCAAGGTTAGTATATTCTGACAGTGTTTCTATACCTGAAGGAATGAGGATAGGGCGTGGTTGTCAATTCCAGGAGACAGAGAGGACTGGTGGACAGAGAGGTCTGTGAGGAGAGTATTACAGGTGGTAATAACTTCCATGGAAAGGTATAGTTGGCCTGCAGTAACCTATCAAGAAGTGAAAGAGAGGAATACATTTCCTGAGCTCACGCTCCCTCCCTCCCGTCTTCGGGTACCCTGCTTTGGCTGGACTTGAAGGAGGAGACAGGACAAAGTATCCCTGTCATGCAGGCTACGTGGCTCAGCTTCTCAGAAAACAGACCAAGGTATGGAAAGGCAGAGTATGTATGTGGGGACAAGGGGAAGATTTTCAGCACAGTGTCTGGCAATTCGAAATGACCAAAGTCATGGCATAAGCTTGGGCACGCAGAACTTCCTTTTTAAAACGCACTTTGCCTCTTTAGAATGTAATTTGTATTGCAAAATTGCCATGATTCAACAGCGTATGGATTTTATCCAGCCTTCCACACAATTTGAAACGTGTTTAGGCATATAAACTAAGGCTTGGAATGGTCCCTGCTTTCTAGCTCCTTAATTTTTATTTTAAGTTTCTATACCCTTCCCAAAATGAAGAGTTGACTTTAAACAAGAAAATATATGAAAATGAACAAACTGCAGATAAAACTACTGTATTTAATTAAACCAAAATCCCCTTTTCTAAAACAGAAAAGTTTTATTGGGTCTTTAAGGGGGAATTTAAATTTGCCATTACCCCATGGCAGTCAAGAGAAATTAGATGTTTCATTTTTCTTCATAAAGACCAAATCAGTTGAAGAGTGACCATTCTATGCATAGCTAATTAAACTATTATTTGAGATCTATGCTTCTGTTGTCACCAAGCATTATTAAAAAGTCACTTAAAATAAATATGCCATCATTTTGATGAACTTTCACAATATCGACTTTGTAGTGAGATTTAGAATATTCTTTAGATGCGTATTTTTGGTACCATACCATCTGTATAGTAAAGAAATGTGAGTAAAGTTTAATGAGGATAAGGCAATAGTGAAAATTAAAAGTTTATCTAGCTCTTATAATGTCTTGTTATTGACTTTAGACAAATCATTTATTTTTTTAAAATATATTTTATTGATATTATACAGAGAAGAAGGGAGAGGGATAGAGAGCTAGAAACATCAATGAGAGAGAAACATCGATCAGCTGCCTCCTGCACACCCTCCACTGGGGATGTGCCCGCAACCAAGGCACATGCCCTTGACCGGAATCAAACCCGTGACCCTTCAGTCCACAGGCCGACGCTATATCCACTGAGCCAAACCGGTTTCGGCTAGACAAATCATTTAATTAATCTGGTCTGCAGGTCATCTTTAAGAAGACTAATTTAGATTAAGATTCCTTTGAATCTTAGTACATCAAAGTTTTCTAACACACATACAGGGTTCATGTTTAACTGTGCTAAGGCTGATGCTACTCCTTTTTTGTTTTATTTTCTTTTTGTTGCCATTTATTTTTGAACTAATTTTTACCTTTATGTCCTTTGGTTGACATTTTTTAAAAGTACAAACTAAACAACTGTTAAGTATATCAAGTTATTACAGAATGTAAGCTACCCGGTCATTATTATGAAGACATGTACTTTTGAGCAACTTCAAATTTTCTATCAAATTGTTAATATGATATATATGCATATATATGTAACATATTATTTACATGTTCTATAGCATTATTATATATGTGGAAGTTTAGTAAAATTAAAAGTTGTTTAAAAAACGATCAATTTTCTGTATTCTCTGATTGTCAGAGTCAGATAATAAAGGTCACAACTCTGTCTAAATTGACCAACAGATTTAGTCCCAATCAAAATTCCAGCAGAAATTTTTATAGATATATGAAATTTATTTTAAGTTACATGAAAATGCACAGGAATTAAAATAGTCAAACAATTTTGAGGAAAAAAATAACATTCTTAAATTCAGCATCTGATTTTTAATTACCTCTTAGTGAAGGGATTGACATATAGATTGATGGAATGGAGGAGAGAGTCCAGAAATAGACCTATGAGGATATGGTGAATTTAATTTTGACTAAGGTACAAAACAATTAAATGGAAAAGAACTGTCTTTTTAAAGGGTAATACACTTTGAAAAATATGAATCTTGACCTAAATTTCACACCTTTATAGAAAAATGATTCAAAAACAGATCATAAGTCTAAAGGTAAATTGTATAACTGTAAATATTTTGGAAGAAAACATATAAATATATTTGTGACCTGGGCTTAAGCAGAGAGTTATTAGACATTACATCACACACTCATAATAAAATGATATACATAAAAGCAAATGATAGATTGGACTTCATCAAAATTAAAAATGTTTGCTCTGCAAAAACCACTGTTAAAATAATGAAGAGACAAGCCACAGTCTAGTAGAAGACACTTGCAAAGCACATGTTTGAAAAATTATTTGTATCTAGAATATATAAAGAACTTTCAACACTCAACAGTAAAAAAATAAACAATCAAACTATGAATGGGCAAAAAATTGGAACAGATACTCACTAATCAGAATATATTAATGGCAAGAGCACATGAAAATATAGTCAACATTATTAGCCATTAGGAAATGCAAATTAAAATCATGAACAGTTACTACATATCTATAAGAACGAGTTAAAGGAGAAATGCAGTAAATACAAAATGCTGACAAGAACTTGGAACAACTGGAACTTCCATATATTACTGTTGGAATGCAAAATAGTACAGCCACTCTGGGAAAATGTTTGTCATCTTCTTTTAAAGTGAAACTTAAATTCACCATATGACACAGCAATTTCATTTATAGATATTCCCCATAGAAAAATGAAAACTTAATCTTATAGAATCCAATACATACATTTACATGGTGACTATTCACAATTGCCCAAAACAGGAATTAAAGCAAACACCCTTCAAATTAAAGACAAATGGTGAAACAACCATACAATAAAATCCCACTCAGCTAAAAAATGAATGAACTATTGATACACACACAAAAATTGGGATGAATCTCAAGGGCATTATGCTGAGTGAAATAAGCCAGTCTGTTATTATACAAACTAGTGGCCCAGTGCATAGATTCATGTACATTAGAAGGAAATGAATTAGAAGAAAGGTTTGTGCAGTAATTATGTTACTGCAAAAAAATTACATGTCAAAATAGTATATATAATATAGTATTATAAAATTAAAACACGCATGCTATTGGCATCAGTAAGAGCTTTATATGTATCATGCATGCACGAGTCAATGTTTATTTTTAAATTGCCAATGTGTGTCATATGTACCGGCCAGTCAGTTGGTCAGATGGTCAGACAGACACACATTGGTTACTTTTATAATATTTTTAAAGATAAAAATTATAGTGGTGGGAAATAGATTACTGTTTCCCAAAGAGCTTGGGGATGGAATTGTATATATATAGAAAGTTGTTTTGGGTAAAGGAACCTTTCTGTAATATGATTATAGTAATGGTGTCCTCAATCTATACATATGTTAAAATTTATAGAACTTTACACACACACACCACACACACACACACACACCTCAATTTTGTGATATATGAATTTTAAAAATCTTAAACAATATCAACAAAGTTGGTAATAAAATCTTGGGTCATTTAATGTAGAGGCAGATCACTCTACTTAATAGAACTAGAGGTGATGTCTATGATGACAAACACCTTTTAATGCTGTCTTGAAAGATGTAAACACAATTAAGTTATATTCAGTATAGCCATTATTGGAGTTGTAAAATTCACTAGGACATATAAGATTAGAAATTTCATTGTTAAAGCATGATATTGGTTTAATTGAATCTTTGCTACACAAAGGATCTCCTCTACTATTTTGAATAAATAAGAAACTAATACATTTAAAATAAGAACACATAGGTTATTTTGTTTAAATGCCTTATAAAATCACAGTGGCTTATTATCTACTTTGCTTTTCTGTTTAATGTTCTCCTCCACAGAAGTATACCCCCACAGTTACATGAAAAGGGTGCCGTTTCCTTAGAAAGTTCTAAAGTGGAAGGATAAAGTAGTAAATGACTCACCAAACCTCTGGCTTACAAAGGAAAATAACTTTGAACAAGCAATTTTGAAATATGCCTTGAACTTCACCCTTGTCCTATCTAATAAAGAGGGAATGTGCTAATTGACCCTCATGCTGTTGCAAAGATGGCAGCGCCCACAGCCAATAAGGAGGGAATATACTAATTGACTACCCCACTCTCAAAGATGGCGGCACTCACAGCAAATAAGGAGGGAATATGCTAATTGACTGCCCCGCCCTCAAAGATGTCAGCACCCATGGCCACAAGATGGTGGCACCCAGTCCCCTCAGCCCCGCCAGGGCAGCAGGCACGTGGCACAGCTGGGCCCGCCCCCAGGTGGGCCTAGCTGGTCCGTGCACCGGCCTCTGGAATCCCCCAGTCCTCTCAGGCCCCCAGCTGCCCAGGGCTGGCCCGAGGCACAGGCGAGCCTCAGGTGGTGGCTGCCCAGCCGCCCATGGCCAGCCAGAGGTGCAGGCAAGCCTCCGATGGCAGTTGCCCAGCTGATGCCCGAGGCCCAGGTAAGCTTCAGATGGAGGCTTCGCAGCTGCCCAGGGCCGGCCCAAGGCACAGGCAAGCCTTGGATGGCAGCTGTCCAGCTGCCCAGGGCTGCCCAAGGCTCAGGTAACCAGGGCCAGCCGAGGCTTGCGCTGCCGGCAATGGCAGCAGCAGAGGTGTGATGGGGTGTTGCTTTCCCCTGATTGCCTGCTTGCCTCCCGCCCCTGAGGGCTCCCAGACTGTGAGAGGGGGCAGGCCGGGCTGAGGGACCCTTCCTCCAGTGCATGAATTTTCATGCACCGGGCCTCTAATTTAAATATATGAGAGTTTGAAACTCAGTTAATGCCTGGTATATTTTTATTATGAAATAATATTGGGGCCTAATATTTTTTTTTTTACTTTCATTTAAAAATAATACAACTTTGAATTCCTTGTATTTTATATTTGGAAGTGGTTTTTGTAATATAATTCTAGCTAGCATTAGTCAATCAATTGATTTTTAAGTGGCCCTCAGTTTAGGTAATCCCTAAAAAACAAAATCACTACTGCATTCTTCATGTAAAGAAGTTGTTTTCTATAATCTGAATACACTTAAAGTGCATTTGCATAGAATGCGCTCACCTTGCATTGCCTATTTGATAAGTTTTTCATTGTTATTGAGCAAAAAACAAGCAGCCTAAAGAAATAGATTTAAAACATTTGGCATATATGAAAACTATTTTCTTATATTTTCCTTATTTTTCCTTAATTTTAAACTATTTTCTTATATTTTCTTATTTTTCTTATATTTTCCTTATATTTTCTTAATTTTAAACTATTTTCTTACATTTTCCTTATATTTCCTTTACTATTAAAACAAGGAAAATAAGTAAATGAAAAATCAAATCTGTAAATTAAAAAATTAATGTCTCTATTCTATGAAACAGTGTAAGTATGACTAAAAAATAGTAAAATAATTTCTGAAAATATTGCATTACACAGTTTAAATTCTACATTCAGGTTTTAAAAGTATCCTGTTCAAGGATAAATATGAATTGAAACAACTTGAGAGAAACCAAGATGGTGGCATAGGTAAGCACCTAAACTGCTGCCTCGCACAACAATTTCAAAACTACAACTAAAAGACAGAACAGACACCATCCAGAACCACAGGAAAGCTGGCTGAGTGGAAATTCTACAACTAGAAGGAAAGAGAAAAGCTCACAGAGAATTGGAGGTACGGCAAAGGGTCTTTGTGCGCGCAGAGAGGAAGAGCGGCTGAGAGCCTGGCTGACTTTCTCTGGCGGAAGGGGGAAGGAAGCCCCCGACCGCACTGAACCCCAGTTCTGACTGCACTGAACCCCAGTTCTGGGAGAGTCCCTGGGGACCCACGCTCTTGTGGGGGGAGTCTGGACTCTCGGGCGGAGACTCAGGAGCCGGGAGGGCAGAGGTCTGAAGGACCGCGCGTGCCAGTGCGCACAAAGGCTGCGGAGGTTGCCACAGGCTTTCCCTAGTGGAAGGGAGTCAGAGGCTCCTGACTGCACTGGGCCCCAGTTCTGACTGCACTGAACCCCAGTTCCAGGCGAGCCCCTGGGGACCCACGCTCTTGTGGGGGGAGTCTGGACTCTCGGGCGGAGACTCGGGAGCCGGGGAAGGCAGAGGTCTGCGCAAGGGCAAGGCTGACTGGAAGCCAAGACTGTCTGCTCCGCCCTGAGACTCCACCCAATCCAAGCCGAGCACAGAGGCTATTGCAATTTGGCAAGTCTAATCCTATAAGGCTGTCTCCAACACCGAACTTCTCCCAGTGTAGACACAGCTGATCCTTACAGCCAACTGGCCTGGAGGTCAATTCCTCCCAGTGATACCAACAACAATCAAGACTTAACTACAACAAGGCTGTACACACAGTCCACAAAGGGGTGCACCAAGAGTGTCCACCTCAGGTTAACTGGGGAGGCAGACCCACTGGGCCATATAGGAAACCTAGCACACAAATTTACCCTACCAACTCAGGGAAGCAGTGAAAATGCGGCGTCAAAGAAACAGATCACAAACGAAAGAAATGGAGGAAAACAAACGACTGGATATAGAATTCAAAACCACGGTTATAAGGCTTTTCAAGAATATCCTAGGAAAGGCTGATAAATATAACGAGACCCTCGAAGATATGAAAGAGGACCAACTAGAAATTAAACATACACTGACTGAAATAAAAAATATTATACAGAGACCCAAAAACAGACTAGAGGAACACAAGAATCAAGTCAAAGATTTGAAATACAAAGAAGCAAAAAACACTCAACTGAAAAAGCAAAAAGCAAAAAAAAAAAAAATCCAAAAAGTTGAAGATAGTGTAAGGAGCCTCTGGGACAACTTCAAGTGTACCAACATCAGAATTATGGGGGTGCCAGAGGAAGAGAGAGAGCAAGATACTGAAAACCTATTTGAAGAAATAATGACCGAAAACTTCCCCCACCTGGTGAAAGAAATAGACTTACAAGTCCAGGAGTCGCACAGAACCCCAAACAAAAGGAATCCAAAGAGGACCACACCAAGACACATCATAATTAAAATGCCAAGAGCAAAAGACAAAGAGAGAATATTAAAAGCAGCAAGAGAAAAACAGTTAATTACCTACAAGGGAGCACCCATATGACTGTCAGCTGATTTCTCAACAGAAACTATGCAGGCCAGACAGGAGTGGCAAGAAATTTTCAATGTGATGAATAGCAAGAATCTACAACCAAGATTACTCTACCCAGCAAAGCTATCATTCAGAATTGAAGGGCAGATAAAGAGCTTCACAGATAAGAAAAAGCTAAAGGAGTTCATCACCACCAAACCAGTATTATATGAAATGCTGAAAGGTATTCTTAAAGAAGAGGAAGAAGAAAAAAGTAAAGATAAAAATTATGAACAACAAATACATATCTATCAACAAGTGAACATAAAAATCAAGTGAATTAAAAACCTGAGGAACAGAATAATCTGGTGAATATAATAGAATCAGGGGCATAGAAAGGGAGTGGACTGATAACTCTCAGGGGGAAAGGGGTATGGGGGGTTCATGAAGAGACTGGACAAAAATCATACACCTATGGATGAGGACAGTGGGGGGAGGTAAGGGCAGAAGGTGGGGTGGGAACCGGGTGGAGGGGAGCTATGGGGGAAAAAGGAGAAACAATTGTAATAATCTGAATAAAGATTTATTAAAAAAAAAAAAAGAATTGAAACAACTTGATCTTTCATTGAAATTTCCTAACAAAGTGTTACTGGCAGAACTAGCTAGTTTATTAATATCCTATATAATAAAAGCCTAATATGCTAAGTGTCCATTGTCCAGACAGCAGTTCAACCAATCAAAGTATAATATGCTAATGATATGCTAAGGCTGCTCAACTGCTCGCTATAACGTGCACTGACCACCAGAGGGCAGATGCTCAATGCAGGAGCTTCCCCCTGGTGGTCAGTGCACTCCCACAGGGGGAGCTCAGCCAGAAGCCCTGAGCCCAGCTCACGCTGGCGAGCGCAGCAGCAGAGGCGGGAGCTCTCCTGACCCTACAGCAGTGCTAAGGATGTCAGACTGATGGCTTAGGCCCACTCCCTGTCAGTTGGACATCCCCTGAGGGGTCCTGGACTGTGAGAGGGCACAGGCCAGGCTGAGGAAACCGCCCCCCCCCCCCCGCCCCGCCTTCCCGAGTGCACCAGGCCTCTAGTTAATAATAGGAAGAAAGCAAAGGGGAGGCCAGACATTGTAAGCATGGTCATCTGACCAGCTTCACTGGGAAGCTGCAACTTTACACTCCCCAAGGAACCCTGGGTCCATTCCCTGAAAATCACTAGGGGAAGGGGTCCAACCAACAAAGAGGGAGATGCACAGTGAAGTTGTGATATAAGGAAGATACTTGCCTGTCTGTCTAGCCTGGGGAACCATGGTTTGGCTAGGATGATGGAGGCACTGCAAGCGAGCAAAATCTTGAAGGATCCATTGATTAAACTCCGGGTTATAATTCAGAGACAAAGAAGTTTGCTCTCTTGTTCCTCTTGAGTCTCTCCAGCTTTCTTGCACTCGCTTGCTCCAGACCTGTACTTGCCTGCCTTGTGGCCTAAGCAGGCACAGGGCCCATGGCCATGTGGACCTACATGCAATAGACTACAGCTGGGAATAGGAGCTTTGATAGCCAGATGCTAGACTGAACTTTGATATGGAGTAGAATCTTTGGGTAGTGACTTTGATCTTAGCCTTACTGAGGACAAAATGAGACTTTTTCCCTGGTGAGAGGGAGGGAGATGGGACCTTGTGGGGTAGCTCCCTTAATCTTACACCATCAATAAAGCTTTCCCTGATAACTCACCCTCCTATGGGGGCCTCAGGAAATTCTTGTTCCCATGGCTCCCCCAACAGCTCCCCCTCCACCAGTAACAGATGGGGGAAAGAGGACACCCCACTGACAACAAAAGGACTTCAGAAAAAGGCAAAAGACAACAAGACTTCTAATGGCATAATGTATTAAAAGGAAAATCACTATATTTTATTTCTGTCTCTAGAAATATTAGTAAAACTTTTGCACGTTACTTACAGACAAATCAAATATTCAGATTTGGGACCCCAACTTCCATTCAAAGTGCCAAAATTTAATTCATGGTTAAACATCCCCAGCACTCCATTTATATAATAAAGTCCAGCTAATAGGTAAAAAAGAAAACAACAAAACAAAAAACATCTGCAGCATTAAATTTCCTGATCCATTCTAATCATGTTATAAATATTACAAGGATAAATAATTTGCTTTACGAAAGAACTTTTACTTCGTGTTCTGACAAGAGGTGTGTTTCATACTAATATTCATGGCAAAATTTAAAATTTATTTTCTAAAGATAAGATTTAGGTAGCATTTTGTTGCATTATAGCTACCACAAGCATCTATTAAGCATTAAGGATTCTTTAATCATATTGTTTCTCTGAAATAGATCCAAATATTAAATGTCATTGTGTTCCTTGTATATAATGTGAAGCCTCTAAAATGGTACATAATAAGAAGATAACGTATTGAGAATAACTTATAGCACAAAGGCTAATTTAAAACCTAAGAATAATAAAGAACCCTAGTTTTGAATTTAAACATAATTTTTATTCCCTTAAACTATGAGTTGTTTCTAGGTCTCTATTTTTGCCTTTTTTATTATAACAGCATTTATTATATTTATACCAGATATCTTTTTTTAAATTAATCCCATGTGAGGACATGCTTAGAGAGAGAAAGGGAGATCGAGATGAGAGAGAGAGAGAGAGAGAGAGAGAGAGAGAGAGAGAGACATGTGAGAGAGAAACATTGATCAGTTGCTTCAACAGGCTCCCCAACCAGGATTCAAGCACAACCCAGGGATATGCTCTGACTGAGAACTGAATGGGCAACCTTTCAGTGCATGGGACCATACTCAATCAATTGAGCCATTTTGGCTAGGACTATCCCATATATCTTCATTGCTTCAACTCTTCTAGCTCTTCCATCTCATAGGTAGTGTGGTATGACTTTTGACACATTATTGTAAAAGAGAAAACTAAGTATAGACTCAAACTCCAACTTTTCTTTGTAACTTGGTCTTGTACTTTGAGGATAATCTAGATGTAAACTTTTGGGGTCATTATCAATGACTTTCTCTTTCTTACTTGTCAAAATTCTTAGAATTTATATCTATTTTTTTTTCTTTCTTAATGCCTTTTTCATCTCTGCCTTCCTTTCTATCTCCATGGCCATGTTCTTAAATCAGAGCTTTAGAATTACCTCCTTAACTAATTCAAAGTTGTAACTTTTCCTTCCCACACATTCTCCAAACTGTATGAATCCTAATTTAGAAATACTCCTACTAAATTATATCTTTCAAAGAGACTAAATATGTTTTTGGTAAAAATCAATAACACATTTAAAAATGTAATGAAAATGTCTCACAACAATAATACCATAAAATTAATAAATACCTAGGAATTATATTGTGAGACATACATTTTAAACTTTACTGAATATTAATTGTGCTCTATATTACTCTATGACTTTAGCAAAAATCATTTCAATTCTTTAAATTTTAGCTTCATGTATAAAAATAGGATTGGCCAGGTGGTTCCATTGGTTGGAGTGTAGCCCTAATACACCAAGGTTTCTGGTTTCTGGTTCTATCCCTGGTCAGGGCACATACAAAAATCAACCAATGAGTGCATGGATAAGTGGAACAACAAATTGGCTTCTCTCTCTCTCTCTCTCTCTCTCTCTCTCTCTCTCTCTCTCTCTCTCTCTCTCTCTCCCACACCACACACACACCCTCTCTGTCTCAAATCAATAAATAAAATAAAAATAGGATTGATGGTTTTTCACTCAAAGGGTGGTTCTGGAGATAAAACAAGCAGGTTACAGAAGCTTGACCATATGCATATCCATTCAAAACATAACTGCTTGCATAGATAACAACTATAGCTTTCAATCCTATTTTTCTGATGCTAGGGCTCTTGACCCCTGTCTAAAGAAGTACTATTCTTTTGAACACCTATAAGAACAACTTCTGAAACTGTGTAACAATGTAAAGGGTTTGAAAAAAAATTGGGACTATGCTCAACTTTTTCTTCCTGTAATTCTCATGCCACACAATGATTAAAATCTATTGGAATGTTTGGGTTGTTTAAATACTCAACTTGTATCTTCCTTTTATTTATTAAAATGACAGTTCAACCTCCATCACCATGTATTTGGCTCCCTTTACACTTTATTAGTCTCCCCATCCCCTTCCCTCTGGTAACTACCATACTGTTTTCTGTGTTTATACATTTCCATTTTATATCCCACATATGAGTGAAATAATATAGTCCTTAGCTTTTTCTGTCTGACTTATTTTGCTTAGCATTATATTCTCAAGGCTTATTCATGCTGTCACAAATGGCAGTATTTCATCTTTTTTATGGCTGAGTAGTATTCCATTGTTTATAGGTAAAACATTTTCTTTATCCAATTATCTATCAAAAGACACTGGTTATTTCCATGCCTTGTTCATTGTGAATAATGCTGCAATAAATATAGGGGCTCATATATCTTTGTGAATAAATGTTTTCAAAATTTTTGGGTAGATATCCAGAACACGGTATGGTAACTCTATTCTTAATTTTTTGAGGAACCTCCACACTTGTTTTCCATAGTGGCTGTAGCAGTTTACATCCCCACCAGTAGAGGATGAGGTTTCCTTTTTCTCCACACGTATTGAGGACTTTGAGTGGTGGGCACAAAATGCAATATACTGTTAATGTATCATAGAAATGTACAATTAAAACCTATACAATCTTATTAAACAACATCATTCCAAAATATAATTAAGAAATTATTTTTTTAATTTATTTTTATTTTTAATTTTTCTCTTTATTGATTAAGGTATTACTTATGTGTCCTTATTGCCCCATTGCCTCCCTCACCCCCCCACTTATGCCTTCACTGTCAAACCCCAGAGGGAAGGTATGGGAGGGTGGAGGTAAAGGGGAGAGATCAACTAAAGAAATTATTTTTTTTAAAAGAAGTGTAAATTGGTAGTTATAGAATAGTCACAGAGGTGTAAAAGGATAGCATGGAGAATATAGTCAATAATATTGTAATAACTATATAGGGTGTCAAATGGGTACCAGACTTATAGGGGTGATCACTTAATAATTTATACAGTGTCTAATCACTAGATTGTACACCTGAAACTAATATAATAGTGTACTAGTATGTCAACTGTAATTTAAAAATATAAAAAATGTAATTTAAAGTAAGTAAATAAATGCATCTATATATATAAAAGCCTAAGCGAGCAGCTGACCAGCTGACTGGCCAGTAGCTATGACACACAATGACCACCAGGGGGCAGACGCTCAATGCAGAAGCTTCCAAGCTGTGGTTACTTGGCAGCTGTGGTTCTTGGGTGACACACCCAGAACCAGAGAGGAAGGAGCCCGATTCTGCGGTGCATCACTTGATAACTGCCCTCTCGCAATCCAGGACCCCTTGAGGGATGTCAGGGAGCTGGTTTCAGCCTGATCCCCGCAGGCCAGGCCGATGGACCCCCCTGGTGCACAAATCGGTGCACCAGGCCTCTAGTAAATAAATACACAAATAAAAATAAAATGGCAGTTCAGAAGAGTAAAAAAGGCTGGAGGCTGTTTATATTGGTAGGAATCATGGCAGAAATATTTTTGGAAACTATGTGGTGGTACTTTGGGAGAGATTTAGAAAGATCCTTACTCTTGGCCCTGCTGAACTTGCTTGTAAGAACTAACAAAATAAAATTATTGAAAATATTCAAAAATGCATACATTGAATAATTACTTTTAAAATTCAATATATGAAAAATAAAAATACTTATTGGATAACTGATCATATAAATTTCAATATTTTTAAAACTATAAAATATGAATAACCATTAATTCTGAGTACCTTTAACAACATGGACATTAATATTGGTACACACACATGCGCACGTGCACACACACACTATTACAAAGAGAGATTTATTTTCTCTACTATTATTCATATCTAAAAGATGCATGTGTGTGAGCATCAGAGCAATGAGAAAAAAATGAAATAGTTATGTAAAGAAGTGGGACAAAGAAAGTACTTTAATTTTGTTTCCAAATTTTGTTTCCATAAATGTGTAAAGGTATTATAGTCTTTAAAATTCACCTGATATAATTAAATAAAACAACACTATAAAGCTTTTCACAACCATAAAGTGCTCCACTCATAACCACTATGAGGTTGATTTCTCAAGATCTTGTGGTTCTAAACAATATTGTTCTTTCCTACACTTCCAATCACCAACCCAACCCACTTTGTAAAACTCTTCTAAAATATATTGCAATACATTGGGCAAAAATTATTGACCTGCCCCTCTTTGAGTTTATTAAGAAACTCCCACAGGTCAAGTATATTTGTTTTAAACTTCACAGACTGATATTGACTTCTTTAAAACAGCTTCATTTCTTACCATCTCAATGACTTATTTTTCCTTACTCTGTGCCTGATTTTTTTTTCTTTTTAATCTAATGTGTATAACAAACTTTGGTATAAGGAATTTTGCCCTTCTGAGTTATCTTTTCCTGTTTCTAATATCTATTTTTCCACTTACTCTAGGGACTTTCCTAATAATAGTACTCAATACTTAATATCTATCTCATTTGTATCTAACACTAAGTATAAAGTCCATAACATCCATTCAGTATAACTATTCTTTGGTCTTCTTTACACAGAGGAAATTTCCAACTTTCTTGCAAGCTTTAGGGCGGCAGACAAACAGCCTGGCTTCATTTATATCTGCCACTTTACTCCCATAAAGTGGAATCTCACTACATGTGACTGAAATATTTTGTGGTTCAACCTAATAACCCTCAAGCTAATGTACACCTTCAGTTGAATCCTTATCTGTGTTGTCACATCATCTTGCAAATCCTTGAAACCTTTTATTCTTGTTACCTTGTGATCCCTGGGTGATCTGGCTACAATTTGTAATCTCATTGATTTCTAGAGTTGTTTTGTCTGACTAGATGGATATCCTCATCCTGGAGGTTATACAAGAGTAAACTGCTGTTTTAGATCAGGGAGCTGAAAAAAAAATCATGTTGTAAGAGTAGATGTGTTCATTTTCTAGGGCCTCCAAACAAATTCTCAAGTTCTATATTATAACCTTACTTTGATGGTATTGACTTGTTACAGAAATCCGTATTTCCCAGAACTGTTCCTACCATCTGTATCCTGTTCACAGTCAAAATGTCTTAGGGTTTTGTCATTGTCAGTTGCATTGCTTCTTTCTTGACATAAATTTTTGTTAGTATTTATCTAGAAAATAATAACTGCATTGGAGCCTGGCCACGGTGGCTCTGTGGTTGAGTGTCGACCGATGAACCAGGAGGTCATGGTTTGATTCCTGGTCAGGGCACATGCCTGGGTTGCGGGCTCAATCCCCAGTGTGGAGCGTGCAGGAGGAAGCCAATTAATGATTCTCTCTCATCATTGATGTTTTTTATTTCTTCCTCCCTCTCCCTTCCTTTCTGAAATCAACATTTAAAAGTACTTGGAGGCTTGAACCCTATTGTACAGATGACTGCCTGAAGGAAATAGAGGTCTTAACAAATGTAATCCGAAGGTCATACAATTTTTTTAATGTTTCAGTAATTACTACAGATCCTTTTAAAACTTGAAGTAAATATCTCATGGTTCAAATACCAGATGTAAATTGGATTTTTCATTCTCACTTTGCTGTTTTTTGTTTAATTTAATGAATGTTATTCTAACAAGGCTAAACAGAATTATGCTATGTCATACTGAAATTTACCAGCTGGGGAAAAATAGATGTAGTCAACTAATTTAAGGTATAATTTTCAAACATATTGGCTATGTTTAATTGAATGGAAATCCACAACTGCTTATTAGGAAGCATATGCCTTTCTTCTTTTGGTTTTTAGTGTCCTCTCTAGGAAACCCTTTGACCCTACCATTCCCCATTGTCTTTGTTTCACACAGGGATTTCTCCTGACTCTGCTACTTTACTGTGAAGGGAAGCAGAGTTTGCAGTCCCAAAATATGCCTTTTGAGATATGGATTTTAAGCTGATTTTATTTTAAAGACAAAAAGAACAACAACAACAACAACAAAAACACCTTTTACCTCCCCACTAGCTGCCTAAGCAATTTATATAGTGGACCTGTTCCCAGAGGGAGATACTGTATTATCACAGATAACTATAGTTTAATAAATTAGTGCGTGATAGACAGAGAGGAACTTAGCAAGGCCCATTTATTCAGTGTCTTATCTGTGTCCCATTGTGAAAGACGGTCCAGCCAGCACTTGCTTACCACACATATGCTTTTTCATCTCCATGTAAATTGCTTAAAATAAACTTTGCACATTTTCTCCTATTAATCTGTCTCTTGTTAATATAATTATTAACCCAGCTAGAAGAATTTACGTGGGAGGAAAGTTTTATATTTTGTGCCCCCTCACCTCCAGGGGTCAGAGGAGTGTTAAAATACAAAGGGCATTTAAAAAATGGTTACTGGGAGAAACCAAGATGGCGGCATAGGTAAACACCTAAACTGCTGTCTAGCACAACAATTTCAAAACTACAACTAAAAGACAGAACGGACACCATCCAGAACCACAGGAAAGCAGGCTGAGTGAAAATTCTACAACTAGAAGGAAGGAGAAAAGCTCACAGAGAATTGGAGGTACGGCAAAGGGGCTTTGTGCGCACAGAGAGGAAGGGCGGCTGAGAGCCTGGCTGACTTTCTCTGGCGGAAGGGGGAAGGAAGCGCCCGACCGCACTGAACCCCAGTTCTGACTGCACTGAACCCCAGTTCCAGGCGAGCCCCTGGGGACCCACGCTCTTGTGGGGGGAGTCTGGACTCTCGGGCTGAGACTCGGGAGCCGGGGAAGGCAGAGGACTGAAAGTGCACACGCGCATACGCGCTGGTGCGCACAAGGGCTGCGGAGGTTGTCGCGGGCTTTCCCTGGTGGAGGGGAGTCAGAGGCTCCTGATGGCACTGTGCCCCAGTTCTGACTGCAGTGAACCCCGGTTCCAGGCGAGCCCCTGGGGACCCACGCTCTTGTGGGGGGAGTCTGGACTCTCAGGCGGAGACTCGAGCTGGGGAAGGCTGAGGACTGAAAGCGCATGTGCGCGCAGGGGCGGGGCTGACAGGAAGCCAAGACTGAGGCTCCACCCCATCCAAGCTGAGCACAGAGGCTATTGCAGTTTGGCAAGTCTAATCCTATAGGGCTGTCTCCAGCACCGAACTTCTCCCAGTGTAGACACAGCTGATCCTTACAGCCAACTGGCCTGGAGGTCAATTCCTCCCAGTGATACCAACAACAATCAAGACTTAACTACAACAAGGCTGTACACACAGTCCACAAAGGGGTGCACCAAGAGTGTCCACCTCAGGTTAACTGGGGAAACAGACCCACTGGGCCATATTGGAAACCTAGCACAAATATCTACCTTACCAACTCAGGGAATCAGTAAAAATGCGGGGTCAAAGAATCAGATCACAAACGAAAGAAATGGAGGAAAACAAACGACTGGATATAGAATTCAAAACCACCGTTATAAGACTTTTTAAGAATATCCTAGAAAAGGCCGATAAATATAACGAGACCCTCGAAGATATGAAAAAGGACCAACTAGAAATTAAACATACACTGACTGAAATAAAAAATATTATACAGAGACCCAGAAACAGAATAGAGGAACACAAGAATCAAGTCAAAGAAGTGAAATATAAAGAAGCAAAAAACACTCAACCGAAAAAGCAAAAAGCAAAAAAAAAAAATCCAAAAAGTTGAAGATAATGTAAGAAGACTCTGGGACAACTTCAAGCGTACCAACATCAGAATTATGGGGGTGCCAGAAGAAGAGAGAGAGCAAGATACTGAAAACCTATTTGAAGAAATAATCACCGAAAACTTCCCCCACCTGGTGAAAGAAATAGACTTACAAGTCCAGGAAGCCCACAGAACCCCAAACAAAAGGAATCCAAAGAGGACCACACCAAGACACATCATAATTAAAATGCCAAGAGCAAAAGACAAAGAGAGAATCTTAAAAGCAGCAAGAGAAAAACAGTTAATTACCTACAAGGGAGCACCCATACGACTGTCAGCTGACTTCTCAACAGAAACTATGCAGGCCAGACGGGAGTGGCAAGAAATTTTCAATGTGATGAATAGCAAGAACCTACAACCAAGATTACTCTACCCAGCAAAGCTATCATTCAGAATTGAAGGGCAGATAAAGAGCTTCACAGATAAGAAAAAGCTAAAGGAGTTCATCACCACCAAACCAGTTTTATATGAAATGCTGAAAGGTATTCTTAAAGAAGAGGAAGAAGAAAAAAGTAAAGAGAAAAATTATGAACAACAAATACATATCTATCAACAAGCGAACCTAAAAATCAAGTGAATTAAAAACCTGAGGAGCAGAATAATCTGGTGAATATAATAGAATCAGGGGCATAGAAAGGGAGTGGACTGATAATTCTCAGGGGAAAGGGGTATGGGGGGTTCATGAAGAGAATGGACAAAAATCATACACCTTTGGATGAGGACAGTGTGGGGGAGGTAAGGGCAGAAGGTGGGGTGGGAAAGGGGTGGCGGGGAGCTATGGGGGGAAAAAGGAGAAATAATTGTAATAATCTGAATAAAGATTTATTTAAAAAAAATAAAATAAAAAATGGTTACTGATATTGAAAAGAGAAAAGTTGAGAGTTTTTATCATAAAAGGCACAATTCTTGAGAAAAGCCAATCCTGTATTACTAGAGGCCCAGTGCACGAAATTTGTGCACGGGGAGGGGGGTGTTCCTCAGCCCAGCCTTCACCCTCTCCAATCTAGGACCCCTCAAGGGATGTCCGACTGCTCCTTTAGGCCTGATCCCACGGGCAGTCGGACATCCCTCTCACAATCCAGGATTGCTGGCTCCCAACTGCTCGCCTGCCTGCCTGCCTGATTGCCCCTAACCACTTCTGCCTGCCAGCCTGATCACCCCCTAACCACTCCCCTGCCAGCCTGATTGATGCCTAACTGCTCCCCTGCCAGCCTGTTTGCCTCTAACTGCCCTCTCCTACAGGCCTGGTCACCCCTAACTGCCCTCCCCTGCAGGCCTGGTCAGCCCTAACTGCCCTCCCTGCTGGCCCGGTCACCCCCAACTTCCCTCCTCTGCTGGCTGGGTCACCCCTAACTGCCCTCCCTGCAGGCTTGATCGTCCCCAACTGCCCTCCCTTGCAGGCCTGGTCCCTCCCAACTGCCCTCCCCTGCTGGCCTGATTGCCTACAACTGCCCTCCCTTGCAGGCCTGGTCCCTCCCAACTGCCCTCCCCTGCTGGCCATCTTGTGGCAGCCATCTTGTGTCCACATGGGGGCAGGATCTTTGACCACATAGGGGCAGCCATCTTGTGTGTTGGAGTGACGGTCAATCTGCATATTATTCTTTTATTAGAAAGGATTAGCCTTTGGATTGGTCTGAGATGGTAGTCTTCCAGATATTCTGTGATCTTGGTAATGGAACATTCCTTCCTAAATTTAGATGGTTCTCTATTGAATTTATCTAAGCATGTATGATAACATACCTTTGGAATGTCAGAATAATACCCTTTTTCCAGACCTCTCAGGGCACAAGCTCCCACCAGAACAGAGACCACAGAACCCCTCATTGTTACCTTGCTCTGCATACCATCTCTGTGTGCTCTAATTGTTGACTGTCCTGTACCCACCAATGTAAAAGACATTTGTCTCTTCATTTTACTTTTTATATAATCTCAGAGATTTCCCCAATTTGCTTTTTCCCCATCTTCCTAATCTACCACCAATAGATTTTCTATAACATCCTTACATCTCCTTTGATTGTAATGTATAAAATAACGTGCAAAACTGCCATTCTCTGGAGCATTCTCTCAATCCATTGAGATTTTGCTTCTCAGCAACTGTTAGTAGTTTGGCTCAAATAAACTCATAAAAATATTCTATTGGTTTGGATGTTTCTTACATTCACAATGAGATCATTTAAATTAAAAAAAATCAATTACTACTTGATTGGTTTGGAATTAAGGATTAATGAGATAATGGATTACCATTGAATTCTTTGATACGAGATCCTTTTTATTTGTCTATATGGAATGTCAATAAAGGATACTTCTGTCTCAACTCTATCTATGCACATTCACTTAGTGTGTATAGAGTTGAGACAGAAGTATCCTTTATTGACATTCCATATAGACAAATAAAAAGGATCTGGTATCAAAGAATTCAATGGTAATCCATTATCTCATTAATCCTTAATTCCAAACCAATCAAGTAGTAATTGATTTTTTTTAATTTAAATGATCTCATTGTGAATATAAGAAACATCCAAACCAATAGAATATTTTTATATACTTCTGTCTCAACTCTATACACACTAAGTGAATGTGCATAGATAGAGTTGAGACAGAAGTATGCTTTTATGGATTTAAGCCACATTAAACAAATACATATCTATTTTTATGACATGCCTTTTATATAATTCTTTGCCTAAAAGTAATTAGAAATAATATAACATTTAATTCCACAGTAATATTTTAATTGTTACTAAAAAGTTTCAGATGAGAAAATTGATTCTCAGAAAGATTAGACTTTAAATACCATGTTCATAACTAAATAGCTAATAGAATGTGAAATATTTCAAAGCTATGTCTAAGTATAATTATATTTTTAAAGGTAAATTAAATGCTATCAAATAAATAAATACTATGCTTCATACAAGTGATAGACAATAGTAAAGCCAGTCAATCTGAATTTATAACATATATTGAAAGAATCTCTACATCTAAATTGGAAACAGTATTTGAGAGGTAAGTCACAGCATCTTGACATTTTAGTGACTACCCATAGCATTCTTTTCACCCAATCGAGACAAGTCAGAATGGGTTTCACCATAGGAAATAGATTACTTGATTAGGTAGAGCCAAGTCGAGCCAATTCCTGTTATACAATAAAAGTAAACACTGTGATTTTCTTAACTTAAGTGGATATTGACTTCTACTATGGTGAAGATCAAGATTTATTATCTCAAATGATAGTCAACAGACCTGCTGACAACTATTGACTTGGGGTAAATCACAGCAGGCCACTGAACCACCATTGAACCTGAAGAAAGATCTTCTATGTCTCTCTCAGCAGGATAAGGCCAATCTTCTATCAAAAAGGCTAGCCTCCCTAGATACAGAGGTCATTAAAATATATATTTCTATTTATTTTTTGTGATGTCCCTCTAGTATTTTTGCACATTTAAGACAGTTACTTGTAGCATTAAAGAGTCATTGATAAAAATGTCTACAGTGGTATGCAAGCCTTAATCCCTTAGCAAACAGAATGCTTTATCAGTCATCTAAAATGTTCGGAGTTAATACTGATATGAGCTTAATAATGATAAATCCAATTTCTAAAACTCTAAGATTCAATTATACATCATTGAGAGCATTTAATTACCAATTTTAGCATACTATTTTATTTTTTAAAATTATTAGATAAAAGGCTATTTTAAGTGGAAACAATTGTTTAAAGTAGTATTTTAAAAGCAAAATAATATATTATTTCTATTTTATTCCAAAATGCTTTTGGAGACAGAATAAAAGGTAAAAACATATAAACCTCTTGTTGTCTTTCAGCATATGTGCACAAACCTGTTAAAATTTAAGCAAAAAATAAGCCACAATGGACAAGATTAAATAAACACTTTGCAGCCTACTAGTTTTTGTTAAAAAGAAAATATATTATTCCTATTGCTGAGGGAAGGCAAAAAGACAAGTTCAAAACACCAGGCAAGAATCCGTGGACTGTATGATAAAAAAGATAAAACAAATAGCTAAGTAGCACAAAATAGGGTAAATGTAAAACAAAATGAATATGGTAGGTGAGAATCCTAAAATATCCCCCAGACTTCCTATTAGTGGAATATACCCACATTCTCCCAGTTACTCAATCCTATCTAATAAAGAGGGAATATGCTAATTGACCCTCACACCGTCGCAAAGATGGCGGCACCCACAGCCAATAAGGAGGGAATATGCTAATTGACTGCCCCACCCTCAAAGATGGTGGTGCCCATAGCCACAAGATGGCAGCACCCAGTCCCCTCAGCCCTGCCTGGGTACTCCCAGCTGCTCCGCGCCTGCCTCTGGAGTCCCCCAGTCCCCTTAGCCCCCCAACTGCCCAGGGTTGACCTGAGGCACAGGCACAAGCCTCAGATGGCGGCTGCCCAGCCACCCAGGGCTGCCCAAGGCTCAGGTAACCAGGGCCGGCCGAGGCTTGCGCTGCCGGCAGTGGCAGCAGCAGAGGTGTGGTGCAGCGTTGCCTTCCCCTGATTGTTGGGTCGCCTCCCGCCCCTGAGGGCTCCCGGACTGTGAGAGGGGGCAGGCTGGGCTGAGGGACCCCCCCTCCAGTGCATGAATTTTCATGCACTGGGCCTCTAGTCAAATATAATGTGCTTTTGTGAGGATTTTTCATATGTAATTAAGGTATTAAGATCCCAACTTAGTTGACTTTTAAGATAAGAATATTCTCAGTGGAACTATTCTAATTAGATGAGGGCTTAGAGAGGCTGGGCTCTTTCTGGAGAGACAAAGTATTATGGGAAACTCAACACAAGACAGATTTTCCATTTCTGACACTACGATTGAAGGGAGCTAATGACAAGAACTGTGGGTAGCCTCTAATAGCCCTGACCAACAGCAGCAAGGAACTGAATTCTGTCAACAACCTGATGAGCTTGGTAAAGAACACAATGTCCAGATGAGAACATAAAGAGGACAGAAAAAGCAAGCTATAAGCCTGGTATATATAAGTGCAGGCAAAGGACCCGTAGAGAAAGTAAGCTGACAATATAGACAAGATACATGACTATTGACAGGGAATGCACTGGGAAAGCAATTGAGATCCATCCAAAGGAACTGTATTTCATTAAGACAAGTAACCTCTCCTTCCCTGCGACTAAAAGACAAGGATTGATTTTTACAATTTTTATTTGAAAGAAGGTAAATGGAATGCTGAATCATTCAAACTTGACAGGCTCAGTTTTTACCTGAAGGAGGAGTAATATTTTTGCACTGAAAATGAGAGCCTCTGAATGGGTGAAACCTTGACGAGAGTGATTTATTTTGGAAATATGACTGAGGAATTTACCAAGAATAACAAAGGAATTGTCAAATAGTCTCAAAAATTAAAATTTAAGAAATGTTTCTTATTGTGAAGAAAATTAAAATATCTTTATGTATGTATTAACTGTCAACCCATTTAGCCACAGATCTACTTAAAATAAAGCAAAATACATTTGAAAAATACTTTCCTTTAAAAAAGTTTGATGAAAGAGTGTTTACTGAAAGTGCCTTTTTAAAATCACTATTTCCTCTGACAAGCATTACACAAATTAGAGGGCTCTTGATTTGAAAGTAGAAATAATACCTTTTTTTGTTTTTTAATTCTCACCCAAGGATTTTTTCCATTGATTTTCAGACAGAGTGGAAAGGAGGGAGAAGAGAGGAGAGAGAGAGAGAGAGAGAGAGAGAGAGAGAGAGAGAGAGAGAGAGAGAGAGAGAGAGAGATTGCCACCCTGACCAGAACTGGGGGTTGAACCCATGACCCTTTGGTCTTCATGCCGATGCTCTAACCACTGAGAAAACTGGCCATTGTGAATAATACCTTTTGAATACCATTTGTATTATCGGAATTAGGCAAAATGGAAATGAGGTCAGTTTATCTTCTGCTGACCCTAGACTCCCCTTACAGCATTTGCCAATCGTTTAGGGGCGGAGTTGTTTATTTAGATACATCCTTCTGTGCATTTAAGAGAGAAATAATTTTAGAAGTTTTGTGGAGAAAAATGTATGGACTCATTCAGACAGCAATGCAGTGTGAATTGATGATTATGTCACCCTCCTTCCTTACACATGCTTTATGGTTAAGGAGCCTGCCATTACTCAGGATTGATTCAATAAATATGCATTCAGTCCCGACTGAATACAACATTCTGAGCTTGGTCCAGTGAATGCATCAAGAACAGAAACAAAACAAAACAAATAACCAAGAGGACGAACATGGTCCCCAGGCTCAGTGAATGCAAATCTTAGTATACAGTTCCCTGGAACAAGTGCTAGGAAAGGAGTACATCTGAGATCAGACAGGAGCCTGTAAGAGAAGAGTTCTGAAGCGCTCAAGGGCTTGGAAAAGTGAGAGCTGAATGAGTCATGACCGGCCAAATAAAGAGTGGGCAAGGGGAGATGTGAGATGACAGAGGAAAAAGTAAGTGTAATCGCTATGACAGGAACATAACCATGTACAAGGGCGGGAAAGCAGCTCTTTGCATCAATTGGGATCCGGTTATAGAGAAATCCGTGGGCCATTGTAAGACGCGTTAGAAGTAATACCAAAACATAGGTACTGACTGGTTTTAAGCAGTGGTGACTTGATCACATTCCTATTTTAGAAAGAGTAGCCCAACTGAAGTGCAGAAAATCTATGGGATGTTATTAGATTGGACTATAGGACCTAGATTAAGAGGTTGGCACAACAAATATTACGAAGTCTGAGACGCTGTGGCGGCCTGAACCTGAGTATGAGTTATAGAGACGGGAAGAAGTGGGAGGATTTGAGAGAAGGGATTTGGTGCTTATTTCAATGTAGCAATGGGATTGGGAGAGAGTGAGAAAATAATGGATTTTAATAGAGCTAGTGATCAAGGTAACTATCAAGTTAGTGAAAGCATAGAAAGTTTACAATATAGCGGTAACTATCAAGTTAGTGAAAGCATAGAAAGTTTACAATATAGATCTATTGAAATGGGTCTGATGCATTGAAGTCTAAAATTTAACTCAGGGGAATTCTGAGCATGTTCTCAGCATTGCAAAAGCTGGGAATACATGAAAATATGTATTTAATCCTTGCCAGTGCTTTATCTGCACCATTATGGGTGGTCAAAACATATTTGACTATTATTATAGTTGAGCTAGTAAATATGTAGTAAACAAAGAGTTATGCTTATCTTATTTCAAAGAAATATCCATGAATAGTTTCTGTAAATTCTAGTTTGAGTTATTTCTTCAGTATTCTTATTTGCTTTTTATATGCTTTTCTCTAAGACTTTATTGTTTGGCATTGTATTTTGACACGTTGTTAGTCTTAATATTTTCAGAGATGAGGGAAGCGGTACAGAATATATCTATTCTCACTTTTTTTAAGGACATTGATCTCTATTAACAAGGCTGCAGGCTTTACCTTCCCTATCTATCATCAAAGAAGATTAAAATATTGGTTAATTATGCCACCAATAGAACTATCAACGCTCAGAATGTGCAGTGCAGTGCATTTGTTCCCAAGTTGTGACAGAAATAAATTTCCTTCCAGGAGTTCTTTTGTACAATTAACTAGCTCCATTATTGATTTCTTCTTCTCTATGGTTACTAAAGACATTGCTTGAATAGATCACATTTCCAAAATTAAAAAAAATATGTATTTTTTTCTTCAGAAAAAAAATTATAAAATCCTTGAAATTATTTTTTAAAGCTAAGAATAATTCAATGCTGATTATGTTATATTTTTAAACTGAAAAACATTATTTGAATAATTTATATTAATTTAGTTGATCTTTATGGTTCCTTTGACTAATAAGTTTTATTAGAGTAGAAATGATTTTAATTACTATATTCTCACTTGTCAACCTGACAAAAAAATACTTGAAATGTAAATTATTACTATGAATAAATCTACCTATTGCTTTATTTATAACATATGATCAGATAAAATTATTGTAAAGCAATTTTAAAATATTTTTCTCCTTAAATAACAATAAAATTACTTTGCCACGCCATGCCAAATTAGCTACCAGGAGGTAAAATTAGTTGACTGGTTAAGGCTTATTGAGAAATATACCTAAATTTAAAAAGAAAAGTTAAAAATTGGAAAAGACATGCTGAAGAAGAAACAGATAAATATTTTCAGAAGATAATTCGCTTTAAAAAATCCTAAAGATCAAAGGGAAGAACAACTATATGTTCTTTTTAAAAAGAGTCTCTTAAGATAAAATAATAATAATAATAAAAATGTGTTAGAAATAGTTACTTTTGCCCTAACCGGTTTGGCTCAGTGGATAGAGTGTCGGCCTGCGGACTCAAGGGTCCTGGGTTCGATTCCGGTCAAGGGCATGTACCTTGGTTGCGGGCACATCCCCAGTAGGGGGTGTGCAGGAGGCAGCTGGTCGATGTTTCTCTCTCATCGATGTTTCTAACTCTCTATCCCTCTCCCTTCCTCTCTGTAAAAAAATCAATAAAATAAAAAAAAGAAAAAAGAAATAGTTACCCTTTATGAACAGGTGCAGCTGAAATTGTTATTGCTAATCTGTTGATAATTTCATGAATGTGTCACATCTTTTAGCAGGAAGACCAGAGGAAACGTAAATGAAGGGCCAAACAATTACATTACATTTACATTTTTAAATACTGATTAAATACTGATCTGAGGATATGTTTTTATTGATTTTTAGAGAGAGGGAAGGGAAGAGAGAGAGAGAGAAAGAGAAACATTGATGTGAGAGAGCAACATTTATTAGTTGCCTCCTTTACATGCCCTGACTAGGGATGGAACTCACAACCTTTTGGTGTAGGGATAATGCTCCAACCAACTGAGCCACCCTGCCAGGACACATTTACACTTTTTGAGTTTTCTTTAGTTGATCTGTAAGGTTTATATATTCAAGATTTAACATAAATGTCTCTTTTATAATTAACTAGTGGCCTGGTGCATGAAATTCGTGCATGGGGAGTGGAGGTCCCTCAGCCCAGCCTGCATTCTCTCCAATAGGGGACATCCCTCTCGCAATCTGGGACTGCTGGCTCCTAATCGCTCACCTGCCTGCCTGCCTGATCACCCCTAACCTCTCTGCCTGCCTGCCTGATCGCCCCTAACTGCCTCTGCCTACCTGATCGCCCCTAACTGCCCTCCCCTGCTGGCCTGATCTCACCCCCAACTTTCCCTCCCCTGCTGGCCTGATCTCACCCCCAACTTTCCCTCCCCTGCTGGCCTGATCTCACCCCCAACTGTCCTCCCCTGCCAGCCTGATTGCCCCTAACTGCCTCTGCCTCAGCCCCACCACCAGCTTTGTCCGGAAGGAAGTTGGACATCTAATTAGTATATTACTCTTTTATTAGTATAGATAGATTACATAGGATAGGATTGCTTAAATGGGGAGGGGAAAAGCCTTTTTCAGCAGGAGGAGATGCTCTTGGCAGACAAAAATACATAATCCCTATATCTGGACTGATAGCCAGCCATATGCACTATGCTACCAAACCGGTCATTAAAAAATTGAACCGCTTTCTTACACCTTACACCAAACAGCTGTTGCCCTTAAAACTCCTCCTCAGCCCCCACCTTAGGTTCTGCCTTCATAGTTCACCCAGATTTCATTCTGCTTGGTCGCTTTCTATGCCAGTCAGAGTCAAAAGCTCAGCCTCCTAGGCAACCGCAGCCATTGGCTCCTCGCAGTTCACCCAGATTTGGTTCTGATTGGTCGGTTTCTATGAAAGTTAGCATCTCCCAGCCTATCTGCCTTTGTCCTGCCACCATGGCTTTGTTCAGAAGGACATCCGGAAGGTCTCCTAGAAGGTCTCCCAGTCTAATTAGCATATTACCCTTTTATTAGTATAGATTGAGGCCTGGTGCATGGGTGGGGGCCAGCTGGTCTGCACTGAAGGGGGTTCCAGATCAGGGTGGGGGTCTCCTTGGGGAGCGGGGCCAGCCTGGGCGAGGGGCCTGGGGTGGTTTGCAGGCCGGCCACGCCCCCATCCGGGTGGGGGTTTCTGCTGGGGGGCGCGGTCCCCTGGGTGAGGGGCTGATGGTTGTTTGCAGGTTGGCCACACCCCCATCGGGGTGAGAGTCCCCATAGGGGCATGTGGCTGGCCTGGATGAGGGGCTAAGGGTCGATTGGGGGTGGTTTGCAGGCTGGCTAAGCCCTCGGCTTTGTCTGGAAGGTCTCCTTGTCTAATTAGCATATTACTCTTTTATTAGTATAGATATCCAAACTGTTTTCCAATGTATTTATTCATATAAATATGTATTTACTTTATCTTATTAGCAGGAAATACATGTACATGAGAAACAAACAAAATTTATAAAAGATGTAGAGTTAAAAGTCAGTTTGCCATGTTTACTCTACTGATCTGTCCTGTTGCCCTGCCCAGGGCCATCTCTAAGATATGTGGGTCCCCAGGGAAATACGTTTTATTGAACATGTTTCAGAAATATTTTTTTTTTTAAATTAGGTCTGTCTGTGATAATAGTGACTTAATGGTGGAAATTTAGAATAATGAGTAAAAAAGATCTTAAGTGTTTGATTTTTGTCCAATCAGTGCATTTAAAGATTCTTTCTAGGCACCATCTCTTCCTGTTCAGGTCCAGGAACTGTCTCTTGGTGTTCTCTATTATCAGAGGGTCATTCTTAACTAATTCCATCTGACCTACTTAGAGAATAATGTAGCCACACTATGACTGGCATTACATGGCGCTTTAGAGCCTGTTTCTTTATAAAACTTCCATCTTCAGTTCCCACTTATCATTTATTTAATTCCGGTTAAATCATTACTCACACTCTGCAATCATGCCACCTGTGAATCCTTCTATTTCCTTTATCAAAGGTTGCTACTGTGCTCCTTGATGATGACCACGGGGATGAGCCTCACCCAGAGTATTCAGAAAAATGTGAAGGAAAAAAACCTTTCATTTTCTAGCCCTGCTAAATGTGCCATCCAGAAGTTTGTATCATAAATAAAAAAGAACATAGCTTCTCTTTAACTTTTCCAGAGGCTGTGTGTGACACTACCCATGTCCCCACAGAGCATCAGTGGGTGGTTAGGCAAGAGCCCAGTGAATGGGGCAGGTAGAGTGGCCTCCACAAGCCTAAGGAGTGTGTGTCCCTCTTCAGACACAGCTTGAGATCAATCATTCAGGAGAATGAAATGTCACTGTATTTATTGGTGGCTGGAGAGGACATGAACCCAAGAGCTTGTTAGCTGTCTCATGGCACACGTATACTAATTTACTAAAGTTCTGCAGCACTATAATTTCCAGATCAGAGCCCATAGGCAGACACCATAAAGGTGGAGTTTGTAGAAGAAGGATGGCTGCTTTGGGGGCCTTCGGAAGAGATAGAGGAGGTAATGAACACCTGCCACTTCCTGGGAAGCCACCCCCACCTCCTGGGAACTGTCAGCTCCCGGTGGGAGCTGGGAAAAGTGAAAGCCTGTGCAGAAGCCCACGCGGTGCTCACGTCTGAGGGCTGACAGTTGGGGATAGCCCACAGCCCAGAACTCCTGCAGCCTACAGGAGCGTCACCAGACCCAGCAGATCAGCACCATTCTGGCCTCCCAGTCTCAAGTGATCTGAGGGGGATAAAGACCTCATGGACGCCAGGGCAGTTCTGTTTGTCATCTCACCTTTGGGGACCTGGGGATAATGAGCATGGAGAAGCACATACAGCAAGTCCCACAGATCTTCGGAGCATCTGGGTGGCCACACACAGGGTAGAGACTTGGAGCATATCCCAAATCGAAGTAAAGTACCATACAGAGCCCACGTGGTTCTTGGTTTCTTCTTGGGACACACAGGGCAGCAAGCCCCAGGCACTGAAGCAGAGCTGAGATAGGGCCCGATTGCTCAGGGCTGGGATAGTAATGCTCCTGCCCAGTGTTCAGTACCCTTCCAGAGGTATTCCATGCATATGATAATGTAAATAAATATATTTACATAGTCATTCTGAAACATACACGCACATTGTTTTGTACTTGGCTTTTTTTCACTTAATATATTTTATATGCTTTCCATATAGATATGGAAGAAAAAAGAGGAGGGGAGTCTCATTCTTTTAAGGAGCTTCATGGTTATAATCATATAAAAGTACTATATTTTATTTAATGCTTCATTAATTAATAATACATTTATGTTGATATTAAATTCAGTAATTTGTCATTACAAAGAGAACCATGTTGAATATCCTTTAATACAAAATACTTTGTGCAAGTTTTTAATAGCTATAGGATACATTCCTGTAAAGCAGCAATTTTCAACCTTTTTCATCTCCTGGCACATATAAACTAATTGCTAAAATTATGCAGCATACCAAGAAATACATTATATCTTTTGCCAATTTGACAAAAAATAGGTTCAATTTTTATTTATTTACAAAAAATAATGATAGTTATTACCTACACTTTTAACTCCAAAGAGAGTTTTTTTAAAGCCAGGTGCTTATACTTGTATATGAGGATTTCTAGTACCAAGAATTATCCAGTCAATGTACCTCATTGGGCAATGTTACCAATAAGATGCAACTCTATTATATGACCTATATATTTATGGTTCAAGACAGGGCATTCACACCAGACAGCTATTGTTGTGTTGGTTGTTGTCTTTTTTTTTTTTTAACAATCTAAGGAAAAAGAGGTCACTGCCCCTAACTAAATTGTCAGATGTTACATGTTTTTAAAAATTCTGTGGCATACTGTTTAAAAATTATTGCTGTAAAAAAAAATATACTGCTACAAAATTATGTTCATTTAAAATTTGATAGAAAATGCCTAAATACTATTTTTGGGAAGCCAAACAATTCACATTCTCACTTTTTATAAAATAGGAAAATATCTGCTTCTAAACACACATAATAAGTATTATCAATCTCAATCTTCATTCTGACAGTGAAAAGATAAAATCTTATACATTTAATTTAAATTTATCTAATTATAAGTTATGTTCTGCATCTTTCTAAGATCCACTGAAATTTACTTTTCTATGACCTGCAGGTTTATACCTTTTTCTATATTTTTAAGTGGGTTGTTCTTTTTATAATATCACAGCCATTTATCTCTGGTGAGTTTTACAAGCTCCCCTGACTCCCATTGCAGTGTTTTCACTTTAATTTCAGTTTTATTTATGGTCAGTGATTCTTGCTTTGGGAAATTGTATTTTATGCTTCTATGTGTGGTTTCTGAGAGAAAGAATTCTTCATATGAGAAATATATCACTCACACAAAACATATACAAGTGTATATTTATATAAGGACATAACTTCATGTGTGTTCTTATACTGTTAGGGCTTCTAATTTTTCCATTTTAAATGTTTGATTTAACTGTGATTTTGATATAAAGCAGAAAGATTTTCTGTTGGCATGTAATACCATATTTATTATACATCTTGGTCAAATAGAGTCTTCAAATTCTTTTCATCCAGATTAGACATTTTTTTAAGTTTTACATTCTAATATATTGGTAGTTCTTCATTAATATATTTGGAGATAATCATACTAAATATTCAAATAACTATCTTTATAGTTTGGACTTAATTAAACTAGTTTTGAAAGAAAAATAAAACCAATTCACTTTAATTCTAACTAAACAAAACAAATGTTTAGAATGGAGCAGCTAAGAATAAATGAATATATAATGGGTTCACATGGTTTTAAATGTCTCTGCTTCAACATAAAATTTAATTGTAGAGTATGAAAGCAATAACATAATGCTTGCTTTTGAAAAGTTGAAATTCAAGGGTGGTGGTAATAAAATGTGCATTTGGACTTGAATCAGAAGTTTTGTTGCTACTAAATATGTGACCTTGTGTCTGTGCTTCAATCTTTTTGAAGCTCACTTTGCTCATTCATCAAATAGAGATTAAAAAGAAAACGACATCATACTTCAAAAGGTTAATATTAAGTATTCAAACCTTTTAATCTGTTTTGTCCATCCTGCTCTACTTTGGGAGATGTTATATTGAGCTGAAAGAGTACAAGATAAATAATATGCGATCTGTGAGAATAAAATGCCATGTAGGGGTCAAAAATGGACCCCTAAAAAGCATATTATCTTCCAAAAGCATGCATTTACTGTTATGATCTTGAACATATGGCTAAGTCTCTTCTCTTTAAATGATTTTAGTTCTCATTTGGCTACCTTCCTTCTATCTATCAAAGATTGTCCTTTCAAGCACATGCTTCAATGTCATTTTTTTTCCCTTCTATTAGCCTGAAGAACTAGAACCTAATTACACTATTTTAACTATATACTCTTTTAAGTATTTACAGAAAACTAACAAGTATTTATGAGGTTCTGCCAGGCATGTACTAACAGTCACTAGGGACAAACATGTAGCTGAAGTAGACAAAGGATAGGTATAATTTCTGTTCTCATTGGGCTTTAGTGACTAACACAAATTTCACTTACTTAATTACAAGGCAGTATAAGTGTAATGAGATTAAATGCAGGGTGTTATAGTAGCTCATGTAAAGTCATGAGCAAGTAGAGAGAAATTGGGCATGAAAGCCCTATCTATGTTCAGTATAAAGGACTACTCATAATTATCCAATAAAATTAATAAAGAAGGTGGTGGAAAGAGAGGAGAAAAAGACAAGTACCCAGTAAAGGAAACAATATAAGAACTGAAAGAAATTTTGAGTGCCTGAAAATCACACTAAATGAAATACAGAGTTAAGAAACACTAATTTTTATTTTGGAAGCATATGTCTAGTTTATTTGGAAACTGTGCATATGTATAGTAGGCTGGTGGATAAAGAGACAATTTTTGAGACTATTTTTTAGAAATACAAAAATAACGATGTGTTGAATTTAGGTGGTGGCAGTAGGAATAATGAAGAGAAAACAGCTGTTTAAGTTTTCAGAGTTGGTTTACATAGGAATTGACTGCTGTGGGTAAAGGAGGAAAACACAAACAGAAACAGTTTCAGGTTTCTGGCTTGATCACTAGGCTATGCTATACACGATCCATTGGAGTAGAAATATAAAGGTAGAGCATGATTTGAGAGAGGGCCTGATGAGCACAGTTTGGATGTTTAAAAACACAGTTAAGCCCTAACCGGTTTGGCTCAGTGGATAGAGCAGCCGTGGGCAAACTACGGCCTGCGGGCCGGATCCGGCCAGTTCGGGGGAAACACGGCCACAGCTCCTTCTTCTGAGTGGGCGAATTTATATCCGCCCATTCAGTAGAAGGAACAACCTCTCAGTCTTCCAGAGGCTCCTTGTCATGCCCTCGGACGCATCCCCGACATCACCCTGGGAATGCGTAGACACGTTATCCTGGTGATGTAGGGAGACACGCCCCTGGAGAGCACAGTATCAGAGCATTAGCTAAAAAGGAGACCAACAACACTGTTCCCACTGAAGTTGATGTTTTAAAGACCAAAAACCTTTCAACCCAGTCTACATTGCCATCTACATCTACGTCCTGGGCATAATTTGGAAGTTGCACTAAAGAAAATGTTTAATTTACTGTTTACACATTTTGTTCTTTTCCATTTGTTTTAGTTTTAAATTATTTTATTATATTTAAGTTTAATTTGAAAGGCTTTTGTACCTTTCCTTTGTTAGGCAATTTTATTTTGCCTTTGCCATCTTCAATATAAGGTATGTTATTGTGCTATGATTCCTCCATTTTTTGAAGTTTCAAATTATAATAATTAGTGTTTACATTCTTCTTATTAAAATGTTTGAAATGAATAAAACTATTGAAATAAAAAAAAAAAGACCGTACCCTTTTATGTAATGATGTTTACTTTGAATTTATATTAGTTCACACAAACACTCCATCCATGCTTTTGTTCCGGCCCTCCGGTCCAGTTTAAGAACCCATTGTGGCCCTCGAGTCAAAAAGTTTGCCCACCCCTGGGATAGAGTGTTGGCCTGCGGACTGAAGGGTCCCAGGTTCGATTCTGGTCAAGGGCATGTACCTTGGCTGTGGGCACATCCCCAGTAGGGGGCATGCAGGAGGCAGCTGATGGATGTTTCTCTCTCATCGATGTTTCTAACTCTATATCCCTCTCCTTTCCTCTCTGTAAAAAATCAATAAAATATATTTAAAAAAAATAAAAACACAGTTAAGTAAAGCATTTCAAGGTAACAATTTGAGAGTGGGCAGTTTTTAGATAGTATATTTAGCCACTGGAATGTAAGACCTTATCCAGATAGAAAGTATAAGACGGAAAGGAAAAGCAAATAAACAACAATCAAAATCCACTGAGTGATACTTACATTTTATGAAAACGCAGAGGATGAATGTCCACTAATAAAGCACAAAAAAATTGAGACTGAAAATGTTTAAGGGTATATGTTATTAACATCAGTGGTAAAATGTGTCCTAAAAAGGTTAGAGAGGGCACGAGGCCTAAATACTATTGAGACATCAAGAACAGTGAAGGGTGAAAAATGTCTCTTGGATTTAGCATTAGTGAGATCATCATCAGTGGTATGGTAGAACAGTGGCCAGACTACAAGCAAGGTAAGAATGCAGGTAAGTTTTATCAGCAATCAAGGGCACAATGATCAGATTTAGTGCTAAAGGGGAGAAAAAGGTAGGAGGAATTGATGGAGTAGATCAGGGGTTGAAATAGAGCTTTTTGTTTTGTACCTTTGTTTATTTTTTTGTTTTTTAAAGATGAAAACAATGTAGGCATCTTAAAATGCTAGTGAGTAGGATCAAGCAGAGAAGAGGTAGTGTTGAAGAAGAAGAAAAAAAGACAAGCCACTGGCTAAAGTACTTAAGAAAGGTATGGTAGGGGTTCCAGAGGTCAAGTGGAGGGATGGACTTTTACAGGAAATGGGGTTTCCTTTCTACTGTATCAAAGGGTAAAGAAAGAAAGCTGATGGTTAAATGTTTGGTTGAGGAAGGTTAATGTAGTACAGATGTTATAATATCATTTGTTTTTGTGAATTAAGAATCTAAAGATTCAGAAAAGAGTAAGATTTTTGAAATGGTCTCTGGGAAAATGTGATAAATTGTTAATTAAGGAAATAAAGAGATTGCTGTTCAACATCATCAATTATCCAGGTAGTTTCTGCCTATTAATTTATAGGCAGCTCAGTGTACAATCCAGGATTTGGGGTTTCCACATGAAAATTCAGATGGAAAGAGTATGAACTGAAGAAGAAGCACATAGCTTGGTAGTGTTTAACAAAATGGCCTATGGAACCTAATCTAAATTAAAAAGGTAGTTGAGATAGGAAAGTATTTATAAATATGGAAAAAGTAAAGGAATTACATGATAAGGAGCCCTTGGTAAGTCAAAGAAGACATTTGGAAAGACTGACTAAAAACGCTAGAAATGTAGAGATTATACTCAGAATGAAAAGTCTTAATTTAAGTTACTGTTATTATAGACAGTCAGGGAGTGTCAGGGAGTCATCTCCATTGGTCAAGATGATGCAGGGGGAGATGCTTACACTGAGCACGAACAAAGGCTAGAAAGATGAATAGATAGGCCTTGAGAAGGTCAAAAGCTAGCAGCGTGATTGGATAGAGAAAGAAAGCCCTCTTCTTCGGAACCCCATAAGAACCATGGGTTTGAGCAGGAAGGGGAGATGGTCTTTGGGACTGGAGTCCAACATTCTTCCAAGTTTGCACCTGAAAAAATCTCTTTCCTTTTGCATCAGTACCTGTCTCTGGAGTTTGTCTTTTACTGCCACAGGCAGCCAAACCCACTTTGTTGGGTTTTATTACTAACTTCTAAAATAAAAGTTCCAATTAAAATATTTTATTTTCAAACTAGAGGCCCTGTGCACGAATTCATGCACAGGTGGGGTCTGGCTGGCGTGCCTCAATTGGGGTGGAGGGGGCTGATCAGGGATGGGACTGGTCAGGGGGAGGGGCCACGGGTGGTTGGCCAGCCAGCCCCACCCCTGATTGGGTTTGAGGGGTGGCCGGGGGGAGGGGCCCCAGGCGGTTTGCTGGCCCCTCCCCCTGATCGAACTCCCGGTCAAACTCCCTGTGGAGGGGACAATTTGCTTATTAGCTTTTTATTATATAGGACTAAAGGCCCGGTGCATGAAATTCGTGCATGGGGGGGTGTCCCTCAGCCTAGCCTTTACCCTCTCCAATTTGGGACCCCTTGAGGGATGTCCAAATGCCTGTTTAGGCCTGATCCTACTGAGATCGGGCCTAAATGGGCATTTGGATATCCCTCACACAATCCAGGACTGCTGCTCCCAACCGCTCTCCTGCCTGCCTGCCTGATTGCCCCTAACCACTCCCCTGCCAGCCTGATTGACGCCTAACTGCTCCCCTGCCAGCCCGATTGCTCCCAACTGCCCTCCCCTGCTGGCCCGGTCACCCCTAACTGCCTTCCCTTGCCAGCCTAGTCACCCCTAACTGCCCTCCCTTGCTGGCCTGGTCCCCCCCAACTGCCCTCCCCTGCAGGCCTTGTCCCTCCCAACTGTCCTCCCCTGTAGACCTGGTCCCCCCAACTGTCCTCCCCTGTAGGCCTGGGTCCCCCTCAACTGTCCTCCCCTGCAGGCCTTGTCCCTCCCAACTACCCTCCCCTGCTGGCCATCTTGTGGTGGCCATCTTGTGTCCACATGGGGGCTGCCATCTTTGACCACATGGGGGCGGCCATCTTGTGTGTTGGAGTGTTGGTCAATTTGCATATTACTCTTTTATTAGATAGGATTATAGTGCAGAGTATATACCTGTTACACCATGAGTAACAAATGTGAATACTTAGGGTTCCCAATCAACTTACTTATTAACTATGTGAATTTGTGCTTTGTCAAGACAAACGGAAGCCCTGAAGGTACTGAAGGTTGCTTTGCATAAAGATTTAAAAATAAAAACTTGCAAACCCAGGAGCCAACACTTTTGACTAGAGATTCCTCACTATCACCATTTACCTAGAAACCCAAATCTAATTATGTTGCTTGCTGCTTTGAAACATACCGTAGATTGCCACTTTTCTAAATAACTGTCTCAAATCCTAAGCATGTAATGTAAAATATTTCCTGATTTGGCATTTATCAAAACTATTTTTTGTTCTATCTCTTACACATCAGCATTACTATAGTAATACCTTACTGAGCTATGCTTTTGCAACTTTACCCTTGCACTTTCCTTTACCTGCAAAAGTTATTCTCTCCCATGCCCAAATGATAAATGTGTGGACATTTTTAAGTCTCAATTTAAATATACTCCTAAAAAGCCTCCATAATTCTTCCTTGACTTTGCCCCCCTGAAATCTCCTTAAGCAGGTATATTCTATATTTTATGCCTTGAATATATCACACAGATTGGTAGTGCATTTGGAGATGCATTATTTGTATATACTTCCCATCACTGTGAGACTGAAAGCACCTTTTTAAAAAAATGTTTTGTTAGGAGATAAACTGAGGCATATGAAAATTATTAGGAGTTTATTTGAGCAAAATTCTATTTGAATTGGGAAACAACCAATCTAGGAGACAGAAAGAAGTTCTGAGGAGCTGTTCAGAATTTAAGACTTTTATGGGCAGAAAAAAGCAGGAGCAAGGAAGTTATACTAAGTAAAAAGTGGGTTGTCTATTCCAAGGTCACTTTTCTTTAGGGGAGAGCAGAATCTGAAGTTAAATTAAGTCTCTGGTGACTCCCATTTATGTGTATTATCTTTTTTTTTTTTTCCTAACAGTTTGCATATAGTTGGTGCTTAACAAACAACTAAATGTTTTATGAAAACCTAAAAGTGATTTTGCCTCCTGTAAGGACAAACAAAAGTGAAAAAATAATGGGCTTAATTCTCCCTGTGAAGGGGAGGTGGGGGGACGGGATGAAAGAAGGTGAAGAGAATAGCCAAAGAACACAACAGTACATAGAAAAGAAGACCATCTGTCAATACAAAGTGATTTAAAATAAATGCAATGAAACTGCCACGTTATGATTAACTTCTTGCCAAATACAATGCTTAGAGAAAGCTCTGAGACTAAGGCCTACCTCTCTTTTATAAAAAGAGAGATTAGCAAAAGTCAGGGATTGTTAAACACATCTTTGTACCAAAGTGAGACAATTCTCATGCTGCAATCAGAAGGCTTGAAACCAAATTGAAAAGGGAATTATTTTCTCCCTCACGTAATCCAATGTAATTTAAAGCTGTCTCTTTAATATCTGAAATCATCTCAATACCAATAGTGGCACTTGTCCAACATATTTGGAGAGGCTACCCTAGGAAAAACCCTCTTAATCCTAGACTATAGATTTCATAGCAACTGAATCTCCCTGCATCTTTAATCCTCACTGAACACAAACATTACTCACCTAAATACAATGAGAACTATCAGTATCCTTTGGAATTTTTTTAATTCAAGACAACATAGTGATGGATTCAAGCATGGTGAACAAGTGTATTTAGAGTCCTAAGGAAGCAATCATGATTCATGCAAGACTCTCCAGAAATTCAGCAAACCTGAGGAGTGGAGTGGGTGTTTTAAAGATTCAAGTTTTTAAACAAAAACTGGTCCTCAGTCATATATTTCACAATACATTTCTTTAACTGAGCCCTTTGATGAATCTGTAGCTTTCTGAAGGCATCGTGATTGCCCAAAGAAGATTTGTGCTTTTCTGTAAAAGTCGCATTCACACTTGAACATATACAGAAAGACACACACAGATAGTGCCTTGGGCAGAGTGCAAACTACATCAGAAGGAAAACAGGAGATTGAAAAACAGAAAGTAGACAACAAGTATCAAGAAAATATATTCCCAACTTAAGAACTTCAAAAATAGAAAAGGATGAAAAAGTTTCTGGAGTCCCAGTTCCAACAGAGTGCACAGAAAAGCCTCTTTCATTGCAGTATTATTACAGTACAGTTTCCCCTCTTGGGACCAAAGCAATAGACTAGGCCTCCAGCATACTCACAAAAATATCTCAGCTTTCAAAACAGGCTCAGGCTTATGTGTGGACTAGCCTATCAGCAGAAACTCACAGTATAATTTGCAGGGAATTTGGAAAAAGCCCCTTCCCCACAATAATTATTGACCATTCCCCAAGCACTGATATACTTAGAGATTTTTGCAAGTTCTCTCAATCTGGCTGATCATCCTTTACCTTTATCTAACCTAGTTAACCCCAATTTCTTTTTAAAGCCAGTCCAAATCATCTCCTTTATGGTAATGCCTAGGCTTCAACTTATTTTGCCTGTGTTACCACATCCCTTTGTTAAAGGGTTTATTGTTTCCTTTTATAGTTTTTTCTAGAGTCCTGGTGCACGAAATTTGTGCACTCGGGTGGCGGGGTCCCTCAGCCCAGCCTGAGCCCTCTTGCAGTCCAGGAACCCTCGGGGGATGTCAGGCTGCTGGCTTAGGCCTGTTCCCCATGGAGAGTGGGCCTAAGCCAGCAGTTGGACATCCTTAGCACTGCCACAGAGGCGGGAGTAGCTCCCGCCACCACCACTGTGCTCGCCAGCCGTGAACCTGGCTCAGGGCTTCTGGCTGAGTGGCACTCCCCCTGTGAGAGTGCACAGACCACCAGGGGGCAGCTCCTGTGTTACACAGCTGCCCCCTGGTGGTCAGTACGCATCATAGTGACCGGTCGTTCTGCCGTTTGGTCAATTTGCATATTAGCCTTTTATTATATAGGACATGATTGCCTCCCCCACTTGTCTAAAGGTAGCATTTTGAATTTGCTCCTAATAGGTTCAAATACCAGCTTGGCTTTTTAAATGGTTTGGGAGCTTTGGGAATACATACACTTTTTAAAAAATTTCTGTTAACAATTTTAAAAAAAATCCTCACCCGAGGATATGTTTTTATTGATTTTAGAGAGAGAGGAAAATGATGGGGCAAAGAGAGAGAAAAACATCAATGTGAGAGAAACATCTATTGGTTGCCTTCCATACATGCCCTAACAGGGATGGAACCCCCAACCTAGGTATGTGCCCTGACCAGGAATCAAACCACAACCTTTTGGTGTATGGAACAATGCTCCGACCAACTGAGCCACCCAGTCAGGAATAATTTCTTTAAAATTATATTTTATCTTTTTAAATTTTAAAGTCCTATTTTCTCAATAAAACAAAAATGACATCATTTATATTTTTTTCTGTAAAGTAAATAAAACAATGTATACAAAATGTCCAGCACATATTTGAGACCAGATAAAACATGGTGATTGGTGTTATTATTTTTTTAAACTGAATTACTTTAGGAAAAAGGCTCACTTCTTATCCTTTAGAGCTATGAAAGTAACTGCATGTAACTTATTTGGCACATCTTATATTATATATTTATATATAGTACCCAGTGCTTAATTTTATTAATAATATTAAAGACACAAATAATTGCAAGGCACAAGGAAACTTTGAGATCTCTAATACCACTCCCCAGACCTTTTCTTCCTGGAAAACAGAGATTAATAACATTCAACATTAAGTCTTTATAATTTCCAAAATAAGTCTAATTCGAACTCAATTCCCCTTCTTTTTTATCTACATCACTTTAGTTGTTACAAATTAATATTTGCTCACTTGCACAACCAAGAGAATCCATTCACATGACTGCAAACTTAGCCAAGGTGACATCTTTGTCTTTCTCTTTCAGAGGGATATGGAATTTACCCAGTCATAAATACATACATTTATAGATGAAATAAGTTCATATAATATTTTATTTCTATAATTAAACACAATGACTGGCATGTATTAAGTACTGATTTAAATATGGAAATATCTCACTTTTTCTTATCTCACTTTGCACTTTTTAAAGAGAATGCATTCAATCAATTTTAGCTATAGCCTTAACTCAAATTTATAACACATACTATTTGCCAGAAACTGTGCTAAATACTATACATATATTTTCTCCTTTAATATCTAGATCAGTTATACGTAGTGAATATTATTATCTCTACTTAGGAAACTGAGTCTAGCCTGGGTTGCTCATATTGCCTAATAGAGTTAGGATTTGAATCCATTTATTTCTGAATGTAGAAGCAGAATATTTAACTGTCATGATAATACCAACTCTCTGATTAAAATGCATAAAACCCTATAATGAATACTAGAATAATTTCTATTGTTTTACTGCAAATGTGTTTATTTGATGGCTTTCCTTTGTGTATGATAGAAAGGCATTGTATGTATGCAAAGGAACAAGTATTCAAATGGTAGAACAAGAAAGAAAGGGGGGAAGTATGCCAAAATCATCCAATCTAACCTTTTTTTTTTCTCTCTTTGCTTTAAGATTCAATCAGTTTGAAAATGAACATTTTTTTAGAAAATTAGTTTTACAGTTTTATTGTATAACATACATTACATACACAAAACATACAGATAAAGAAACTTGCCATGTTGACATGCAGGCTCAGTACATATGAATTAAAGAAGATAGGTTATTTTCAAATCCTTTTCCTCCCTAAAATGTCTGGATTGTATAAAATAAGCAATCAAAATTTTTGATGGACTATTTTTTTTTTTCATCCAAAATATTAACTCGTAAGAAATTTTATGTAAAATGTTCAGGTGGAATCTCAAATATACTGTATTTGATATTCTATTTATTTATGCATATCTTCCTCTCTCTCTGAAACTCTCCACACTACAAGGACAACAAGGATTACATATGCATTTAAACTTTTAAAAATAGAATTTGGAAGATTATCCAAGGTTGTTTTTAAGTAATACATATTTGCAATAACAAAATAGCATTGAAAGATGGGAGCATAAGGGTAAAGCAATTTAAAATTTAAAATGAGATAGGATTAGGGTGTTAGCTAATGCTCTCTGGTGATCAACATAATGCATGATATGAATGTACCAAGACAATATGTTGCACAATTTAAACTTACACAAAGTTATATGTCATTTATATCTCAATAAAGCTGAAAAATTAAATGAAAATATAACTTAAAATGAAAAATTACTCAGTCATAATATTTATTGGTAGAGCAAATGGGCACAAAAACCATTTTACAAATGAAAGTCACATTATTTCTATGTATTGGCTATGTTTTCATATATATTTTGACGTAAATGTATTTAGTACTTATAAGTAAAAATATATCGAAGAACATTCACATGTTTCCAGTTAGTGTCTGATAATATGATAGCATGTGATTTTTATAATTTCAGTTCTCTAGGAACATCTAGAAAACAGGGATCCTGCCATGTTCATGGTTTAAGTTGCAGAACTTTGCAAAATACCTGACTTATATAAGCTACTGGGTAAATGAGTGAGCTTTTAAGTATTAGTTAAACATAAATATTAATATACTTGTTTCAAAATTATTTTTACCTAATATTTCTTAATATTTCAATTACATATAGACACTCATTTCTTGCCATTACACTCAAGATGTTACATGTATATGGCTTTGAACCTATCTTTGTGATAGCCTAATTAACATATTTCAATATCAGTTAATAAGAACTTTAATATGCATTACATATGGAGCCTGATATCTATTTGTCTTATATAAATTTTTGTGACATCTTCTTACAGTATTTCACTGATGAGATTACCATTTCCAGGACTAAATGTAAATAAACAAGTAACTAACCTCAGTGTAAACTGTTTAAGCCCTGCTAATGTGACCTCTGTCTACCCTTCCTCAGTTTGCTCCCAACTTTAGGTAGCAAACATGCTTCAGAGTCATTTGACCCAGTCTAATTTGTTTTCCAGTTAAAAAAAAAAGTAAACAAAAGAAATTAAAAACGACTGTGTTTGAATTCATGTCAATCTTCTCCCAAATACTTATTTAAATAAAATTAATTAAAATATATGGAACATGAACATGTATAATAATAAAAGCATAATATGCAAATTGACCAAACAACCTAATAGCAGAATGGCCGCCCTCACGAATTCCTGACAACCACACTATGACACACACTGGCGCCAGGCCAACCAAGGCAGGTGCAATGTGATTGGTCAGGGTCCCCGCCATTGCCGCATGATCACCCCACAGAGGGAGGACCAGGCCAGCCAAGTGATCACACCCCACACCTGTTGCCTGCAGAGGGAGGCAACTGGTGGTGGGGGTCGGGGGAGCAGTACCATACAGATGGCAAGCAGTGGCAGGGCCAGCTGCTGGCAGCCGGGGGAAGGAAAGCCCCAATAGGCCCTGATCGCAGGCCAGACCTTAGGGACCCTACCCAAGGGGTCCTGGATTGCGGGAGGGTGCAGGCTAGGCTGAGGGACAACCCCCCCCCCAATTCACGAAGTTCCTGCACTGGGCCACTAGTGGATTATAATTTCTTTAGAGTATGCAGTTAGATTTATCTTTTTGGGAAAAGTATTTATAACACTCTCAGAAATTAACAAAAGTGTCTTAGACACTTTTACATTGTTATGTATCATCACAGTTATGTTTTAGATAATTTTAGAAATTATAGAAAGATTCGTTATTTAAACATTCAGTGACACAAGTAATGGGAAAGCAAAAATATAAAAGTCTTAGTTGAATCATCAGGACTTCAAACCTTACACAAATCAATTACTTGACTTAGGCAGTAGGTCACTGAATGATTTTCTTTTTAAACAAAATGAGTAATTGAACCAGATGATATCTCACTATAATTTTTTCTTTCTGAAGAACCTTCCATATACTTTTTTAAAAAAGAGTTGGGCTACAGATAATGCAAATATACCATTTAATTTCATAACTGTTAGACAATATATGAACAATAAAAATATCTCATGTATATAGGAGTTTACAGTTTAGTAATCTTTGCTGACTTCACTCTGCTGCTTAAAAATATTCTCTAGTTTTCCCAATACTTCAAGGCAAACAATGCAACAGAAAGGACCATTTTCTTGATACAACTGTGCCCTATTATTCTTTGACCTAACCTCTTTCCTTGTCTTCAAAAACTATCTTTGTTTGTATTGCTCTAAAGCCATTTCCTCTCAGCTCTTATTATCCACTTATGCCTTCAGTCTTCATCTTTTACAATTGCTTTTCTTTCCCTACCTCTCTACTGAAATTGCTCTCTCAAAGGTCATTAATGAGTTTCTTTATCCAAAATACAACATACACTTCAATTTCCTTATCTTCCTCAAAGTCTCTCTACTGTTTTGCACTATAAACTCCTTTCTTTTGTTTGTCTCATTTAGTTATAAGGGAAGGATATGGTTAGATATCTGACATTTTGTCCACACATCCAAAATAAGCATTGTACCGGTAATGATACTCAAGTTCTTTACACTACTTTCAGAGTGGGTTTAGGACCTCAACAAGAGGAAGTGTTTGGCATATTTCTAATATTAGATTACTGAATAACAGTAATATGACAACTATAGTCTATTTCCATCTTACTATTGTTGCTGTTATGCTCTGGGCAAATATTGTTGCTGTTATACTGGTGGGCAAATTTATCATATCATGCAAGTGCACTCAAGGACCACCGACCAGACTCTGAATTTATTACCTTCAAATGAGATGTCTACCACTGGTCTACACAGCTTAGGTCAGCTGGATGACATTGTCACATGGTGAATAAATACCTATGAAGTGATGGCTAGAGAGAAGACTGCATTGGTTATTTTGGACTGTTGCTAGATAGGCACCAGGACTGGCACTAATCCAACCATTCCCTGCTCTCAAAAAGCTCTAACGTATATATATTTTTATTTTACTTGCAATATCTTGATGCTTTTGTTGTTGGCTTTTTGACATCTCTGACCCTTTTCTAACTCTGTCTCTGAAAAGAAAGAGAAGAGACAGTTCCCAATCTTTTTCACGGAAAATTTTTTTCCTAATATTCCTATGAATAGTTGCTTTCAAGGTTTTGTCCCTGGATGTATATTCTTTACCCTTTTATCTTTTTTTGAGACATAATTCTTAAATTCTTGAATTCAGTTATGACATATTTTATATAGTATTCAAGTATATAATTTTAGCTTCAACTACACTCTGAAATGCCAATCCACCTTTTTCTACCACTACTACAAGTCTTCACTTAAGTTGTTGAGAGGGACTTGGAAAATGCAGCTTTACTCTAACCAACATACAAAGAAACCAATTTACCATAAACTAATTGACATAAATAAGAATTAAGTTCCTATAGCATATTTCTGGTCATAAAAATTACCAAACTTCCAAAAAAAAGGCCCAATTATTTCTGATATAGATATCATTGGGCAAAAGAAACAAAAGAAAAATAAACATAGGACTATATCAAATTAAAGTCTTTGCATAGCAAAGGAAACCATCAACAAAACAAAATGACAACTTACAGAATGGAGGATGATATTCACCAATAATGCATCTCATTAGGGGTTAATATCCAAAATTTATAAAGAACTCATAAAATTCATCACCAAAAATAAATAAATAAATAATCTAATTAAAAATGGGCAGAAGACCTGAATAGTCACTTCTCCAAAGAGGACATACAGATGGCCAATAGACATGAAAAGATGCTCAATGTCACTAATCATCTGAGAAATGCATATTAGAACCACAATGAGATACCACTACACACCTGTCAGGATGACTATTATAATATACAAGTATTGGTGAGTATGTGGAGAAAAGGGAAGCCTTGTGCACTGTGGATGGGAATGCAGATTGGTGCAGACACTATGGAAAACAGTATAGAGGATCCTCAAAAAATTAAAAATGGAACAACCCAGCCATTCCACTTCTGGGTATATATCCACAGAAACTTGAAATACTAATTCAAAAGAATATATGTACCCCTATGTTTATTGAAACATTATTTATGATAGCCAAGATATGAAAGCAACCAAATTGCCCATCAATAGATTAGTGGATTAAGAACATAGTGGTATATATTGAAGTATGGTAGCACTCATCTCAGGTAGAAACTGCTGTTTGGCTTCTGTACTTATTTGTTTGCTAAAACAATAGAAAGTTATTTTGATTTTCTGAACTTATGTATGCTATCCCAATACTCCATTGATGATGGTTTGAATATCCCATTGATTGTGATCTCACTGGTTACTGAAGCATATTCTTCTGAGAATCAGAACAGCACAGTTATCCTAAATTGTCTCAGTAGCTACAGATAACTGAGTTTCGGTTGACTCAGTGGTCCCGGAATCAGGACAGCACAATTATTCTAAATTGCCCTGGTGGTCCCAGATAATGTGTTTCTGTTGATTCAGTGATTCGTAAATACTTTAGATAACTAACTTGCTCAATTTTTGCTTCTGTAAACAATGCTTTTCGCGAAACAGATTCCTCATTCCAGACCCAAAGATGTAATCAATACCTTTGTGATATTCTGTCAATATAAGCCAGAAGTGGCAAGCTGTTCAGGGCTGCGAGGTCTGGAGCGCCTTTGCTCCCTCGTATGCTGCTGGCTTTTAATAAATGACTCCATAGCCCTAACCGGTTTGGCTCAGTGGATAGAGCGTTGGCCTGCGGACTGAAAGGTCCCGGGTTCGATTCCGGTCAAGGGCATGTACCTTGGTTGCGGGCACATCCCCAGTGGGAGGTGTGCAGGAGGCAGCTGATCGATGTTTCTCTCTCATCGATGTTTCTAGCTCTCTATCCCTCTCCCTTCCTCTCTGTGAAATATCAATAAAATATATTAAAAAAAAAAATAAAAAAAAAATAAATGACTCCATAATTCAACTTTTTGAGGCTTCCTTTGTAAGATGGGGGTTACACTACAACAATATATGCAATGGAATATTACTCATCCATAAAAATGAACAAAATCTTACCATTGGTGACAGCATGCGTGGACCTAGGGTATTATTTAAGTGAAATAAGTCAATCAGAGGAAGAAAATACCACATTATTTCATTTATATGTGGAATCTAATAAACAAAATAAACAAACAAAATCAAAACAGACTCAGATACAGAGAAAAGACTGACAACTCTCAAAGGGGAGGGGAGTTGGGTGAAAAAGGTGAAGGGATTAAGCAAAAAAAAAAAAACACACACAAAAAAACCTCATAGACATAGACAACAGTATGGTAATTACAAGATAGAGAGGGGTAGGGTGAGGTAGAAGAGGGTAAAGGGGAGGTAAATGGTGATAGAAGGAGACATGACCAGATGGTGAACATACAATATAATATACAGATAATGTATTCTAGAACTGCACACTTGAAACCTACATAAGTTTATTAACTAATGTCACCCCAATATAGTCAATAACAAAAACACAAAGACTCAAAACCCTTCTAGTATTAAACGTTGAAATAAATGTGAGCATACATAAATCAGGATGCATAAATGTATACATGCATTTAAGAAAGGTTAATAAAAACAAGTAAGAGAATTGTTTTCCAACTGGCTTCTCGTTTCATGTCACTGGTGGCTGGAGCGTATCCTGGCAGCTCAGGGTGAAAGACAGGATCCAATTCTGGATCCTGCCTTCCATCAAGGGTGCACACATACCCACACCCACACTCATTCAGACTGGCACAAGTTAGATACTCCAACAAACCTAACATTTGAATCTTGGGGATGTGGGGGGGAAACGGGTCCTTGGAGAAAACCTGTCTAGCCATGGGGAGAACATTCAAACTTCATGAAGACTGTGGCCCTGCCCAGGAATCTTTGGTTTTTTTCCTCAACCTTATAATGAAAGAACATTATTCAAGGACCTACTATACTGTTTTCTCTACTTGAATGTTCACCATATTTCTGCATACTAATTTTGAAGCAAACTTGGTATTTCTAATAGCCACTAAATTAATCTCTCCTTCTGACATTTATATTTCCATAAATGAAATGACAGTTCACTTAGTTACCAAACTTTAACATTGAACTACCTTTTATATTCTCTTCCCACATCCCCTATAATTAATCAGGTGCAAATACTGTGTATTTTACCTTGATGTTATTTCTTATATAATCTGTACCATATTCTCAGGCTCACCACCAAGTTCATGCCTTCACTACTACTCTTAGCTAAATAAACTAATATATTCAATATCTTCCCTCTCTACACCATCTGTTCATCACTGTCACATTAATCTTCCCACAAGAATTTGGTTACACCAGTCCCAATTTTACTCAAGTTTCAGCAGCAAACAGATGACACATTCAAACTGGGTAATTTGAAGACAGTTTAATTTAACAAAAAAATTAAATAGGTGTTGGATGCATGAAGAAAGAACACAGGGGATAATGTGATACCCAGGGGGTTGCATTCCATTGTTTTTCCCATAATTCTACCTGATGGAGAGAAAGAAGGAAGTGGTTATTGAAACCTAGAGATAAAAGGGCTGTGTGGAAAGTCCACCTATCATAAAGGAGGTAGCCAGCCTCACAGGAAGAAAATTTAGGAATATAACCCACCTCATTCTCTTTCTGTCTCCCAGATGTCCCCTCGGTGGACAAAACCAACTAGAAGCCCAAAGGCAAGGAATCTCATGAATGTGGTCCAGATAGGCCTTCCTGGGTATGTTTCTGAAGGGGCAATTAGAGGACACTTCAACCCTCTTAAATATCCAATAGGTCCTTATTGCCTATTGAGACAAGCACAGTGTTTAAAGCCTTTCAGTGAGTGGCCTAAATCTTTCCCATTAGCTTTATTAGCTTTATTGGTCAAATTGGCTTATAGGATTAATCCCTGTATTTTCCTATTTCACTACACTATATTCCTTGCTCTTTATTGAAATAACTTCTTTCTTCCTTTGGCACATCACTACCATCTGGAAAAAATGTATGCTTTGATATGTGCCTTACCATTTCTCATTCAAATTTCTTCCTCAGTGTATATATAGTATGCATAACTTAAATTTCTAGAAATCTAACTTCTGCCTTATTTAAACATGTATTATATTTCAAGTTGTCCTTGAGGTAGGCAGAATTCTAAGATGCCCTGAAGATCTCCCTGCTAAGACTCCCTATTGTACATGCCCTATTAAAGCAGGAATTTTAGGGGGACATAGGCAAGCTTAGGGATTTCTTAGAATTGGAGTCCATGGGAAAAAGCATGGGGGCTGGGGACTGGGAGAAGGTACATGTCCATAACACAAGGAAGCCAGGTACAGTTACATTTCCATAAGACAAGGAGGTAGCAAGATGTATATTTCCATAAGACAAGGGAACTGGAAGTAGCCAAGAAAGGTCCATATTTACAAAATAAAGAGAAGGAAGCCCTTCATTCAGAAGGAGAGGAAGAAAGCCCAAAGGGTATAGGGAAACAATAAGAAAGGAGGGGAGGGGGTGCGGGGGGGGGGGGGGAGAATCTCACATGTCCCATGTGAAGTTCAACCTTTGAGTCCAGGAGTTACTATAGTCTAAGGGAATAGTGACCAATCAGAGGGGATATCAGGGCACCAGGATCTACAGCCTTTATAAGTCATAGGGAAAGGAACCCAGTGGGACTCTTCCCCCTCCCCACATGGGAGTAAGTTCAGGGACTCTTTTCCCCATCCCTACTTGGGAGTCCATCTGTGGGACTCTTCCCCCTCCCCACGTGGGAGTCTGTACTTGTTCTTCAATAAATCTCCATCTTTGCTATACCACTTTTCTGTCCATAGATTCATTCTTCGATTCCGGTGGACAAAGAATCCGGGTTCCAGTCCAAAAATTCGGTATCACTATGAATGTAAAAAAAGCCAGTGAATATGATGGGGTATTTTTCCTAAAATTATACTACCTTATATGGCAAAGAGATTATTCAAATATAATCAGCTGATTTTAGTTAATCGAAAGAAGATTATTTTAGTTGGACCTGATGTAATAAAGTGAACCCTTAAAAGAAACTGGGCTCTTTCTTATAAAGGAAGTTTAAATTATGGGAAATTCTCCTGCCAACCTTGTAGCCTTGGAGAGGGACAATGCAAGAAATGATGGACTGCCTTTAAAAGGTGACAATGGCTCTTTGTTGTCAACTAGCAAGAAAGCAAGAAACTCTGTCTTATAGAACTGAATTCTGCTGATAACCAATGAGTTTGGAATAGGGTATTGACCTTCAAGTAAGATTGCAACCCTATCTGATACCTTGCTTTTAGCGTGGTGAGACCCTGAGCAGAGAATCCAGCTAACCCATACTCAGACTTCTGATTAGTGGAAGCTGTGAGATAATTTTCTTGCTGTTTTAAGCCACTAAGTTTGTGGCAATTTCTTACACAGAAATATAAACTGATATAGACTTCAATTATGCCTATATCTAACTCAACTTCCTAAATTTTATACACTTCCTTGAAAGCTATAATTTATTCATCTTTTATAAGATTCTCCATAATACTTTGTTGAACTGGTGGCACACAATATATGTAAAGCAGCTAGCAATCAGAAAAAAAAATTAAATATAATATGTATTTCAAACCACGTTTATGATGGAACATATACATTCTCTGAAATGCTGGAAATACATTGTATTTAAATCTTATCTGGATAACTTGAGCTATTCTATAAAGAATGGAGATCTTTGTGTTCAAAAATTAATGTTTTTGTAGGGCTTGACTTATGCAACCAGTACATAAGAGAGGTCTTAGAGTGGGTCAGGTAGTAGTTTCTCAAATGAATTCAAATAGATTGTCAGAGCATTACGGTACCTTAAATTCATTCAGCTCATTAGCTTCATAAATTACAAACAATAGTACCTCTTAAATGACCAAAATCATGTTCTTATAATAAGTCAGTTACAGAGTGTAGGTAGAGATTAAAGCCTTATGTTTTACCACCCAGAGCAAGCTCTGCCACCTCCTTCTACGTGAGAATGATTGGCCAAAATGATAGAGGGTAAGCCATGGGTTCCTAGGTGTGTTCAAAAGCTGATGATGAAAATAATCTAGGATGAGTTACAGCAACTGTGTTTTCAATGTAGCAACAGGGTCTCTGGATTGAAAAGGAGAGATTAATGATGGTAGAGATGAACAGGAAGATTGTTTTTAGGGTTTGTTTTGTTTTGTTTTTGTATTTCTCTGACTTGTAGTTGAAATATTTTTCCACTAAGCAAAAGGAGAGTTGACTCGGGCTCTGAAAGGATAAAAATATCAAAAAGCAGCTTTCCATTCAGGTACATCACATAAAGAATGGTGTTAGATTTGATAGCATAGAGTGGTCAAGATAAGATACTTCAAAAAAGAATGCTGAAACAGAGAAGATTTGGGAGGAGTAGAAGGAATTAGTACTTCAAAAGATGGATGATTTTAAAGTTAGCATTTTCTTTCTACAAACGGAGTGAGAATAGAAGGCAGTGCTGTCTGATTATCGCAGATTCAGCTAAAGGAGGATGTCATTTGTTCCTCCAATTTCCAGGAACTGCATAAAACAGTCGTAAGAGGAGCACATTCTCCTTGCCTGCACCGTTAATCATCAGTACATTTTTTCTGATCACCACAGAAAGAAAAGTTACAGATGTCAAGGGAGTGGGGCAAACATAAAAAGAAAAAAGTATGCTCAAGACAGCATTCTTTTCTGCAGATGAAGTGAACAGAAATTAAACGTTATGATTTTGTAAATAAAATATGAAGATATATCTATTTTTTTATTAGTCACATTCTAATAAAATAAATTGGAAATAAAGTGAAGCCTGGACAGTGTTGCTCAGTGGTGAGCATCAATCTATGAACCAGGAGGTCACGGTTCGATTCCAGGTTCAGGGCACAGGCCCTGGGTTACTGGCTCAATCCCCAGTAGGGGCAGTGCAGGAAACAGCAAATCAATGATTCTCTCTCATCATTAATGTTTCTCTCTCTCTCTCTCTCTCTCTCTCTCTCTCTCTCCTCCTTCCTCTCTGAAATCAATAAAAATGTATTTTAAAAAATAAAGTATTAAAGTGAATATCTCTTTGACATCATAATCTACTTTTTCTCAGAATAAAGGTTTCTCTTTTTTTAAATTTTGTTTTATTGATTAAGGTATTACATATGTGTCCTTATCCCCCCATTGCTCCCCCCCCCCCACTCACCCACCTTTTGTCTGCGTCCATTGGTTAGGCTTATATGCTTACATACAAGTCCTTTGGTTGATCTCTCTCCCTTACCCCCACCCTCCCCTACCTTCCCTCTGAGGTTTGACGGTCTGATAGATGCGTCTCTGTCTCTGGATCTGTTTTTGTTCATCAGTTTATGTTGCTCATTATATTCCATAAATGAGTGAAATCATGTGATATTTATCTTCCTCTGACTGGCTTATTTCACTTAGCATAATGCTCTCCACTTTGGTTTCAGTTTTGTTTTTGGGTTCTCTACTGGAGGATTGTATTAAATTTGGACTCTGACTCACAGTGGTATATTGGGAAATTTTAATGTAAACCCATTTCCAGTTGACTTGATAATATATTGATAAATCATTGGATATTAAAGATGTCCAAAGCTTACCTCAGGTTCATTTAAAATAAAGATATGGCTTTCCTATTAAAAGCACAACTAATATTTTGAACTTGTTTTACATACAATATTAAAATGTAAAATAAATTTCAAAGGTGATTTTTAGATTTTTTTTTAAAGAAACGTAAGTGCAGGTCTTTATCTTTCACGGATCAGAAACCTCAGTGTGATGAAGTTGCTGCCTATGATGACACAGCTTCCATTACACTGCTATTTAGTCAGACTCTAACTAAGAAAATGTGTGCTGATCTTTACTTTTACAGCAATCTGGAAATACTATAAACACACTTAAAATTTACCACTTTAAGTTGAGTGGCACACCTTACTGAATTTTTCAGAAGTCATCGTCCCTCAGACTCCCTTCAACCTGTGACTTAGAGGTGGTGGATCAGACGTGGTTTCTAGATCCTGATGTTACCAAATAAACTGTTATTATTATATTTAGTTAAATAAAGAAAAGCTCAATTCTCCTATATCAAAGGAGAAGAAACTTGATGGAAACATTTCCTACAGAACCTGGAATAACCCATTACACTCTATTCTCAATAAAGTGGAGACTATTACTCTATATAATTTATTTATTTTTAAGACTTTTTTATTGATTTTTTTTTTTTTTTTTTTTTTTTAAGGGAGAGAGAGGAAGGGAGAGGGAGAAAGAGAAACAGGGATGTGAGAGTGAAACATAGATTGGCTGCCTCCGGTACAACCACTACTGGGAATCACGTCAACAAACCTGGCATGTGCCCTGACCGAGAATTGAACTGGCAACTTTCAGTGCATAGGACAACACCCAACCGACTAAGCCACACTGACCAGGGCCATATAATTCAATTTTTTTTTTTTCAATGGTTACGAGCTTTCGTACCTGAGAAGCATCTACCAAGCAAAAGAATGAATATAACCCTTCCCAGGAACACATGAACAGCATAACGTGTGCAGACTTCTGATTCTTACAGCTCTGATAGAAATGTTTCGGGCTCTAAAGAAAAAACCTTAGCTAACCTTGTGTATAACTTTGCAGTTCTTTAAGCGTTTTTTACATGAAAAACTATCTTTACTTCTTCATGTGAGCTTGTGTTCTGTGCTCAAAGGGCTTCCACTCACAAAGCATATACTATCACTGGAGAACAGTAGAATTGTGCAAGGCTCTGGGTTTGCTATCAGTTTTATTTAATGGAATTAACACAAATTTTGGAGTCAAAAACATCTGAGATTTTTTTTTTTTACTTTGTACACATTTCATAACATGATATCTTAAGCAAATGCACACAAGCACAAAATGATATTGTCCATTTTGTTTCTGCTATTATATCCTCCCCATTTATGTTGCTCTTTTAAAAATAGTATTAAATACTTTTGAATAAATAAATTGTAATAGCAATGTGTGCACATGGTTAAAATCAACAGTTTAGAAAGGTACAAAGAAAAGTAAGAGACCTCTCTTTTTTCCATTTCTTACTCTACTCTGTACCAATCCCTGAGGTAAGCATTTTAATAACTTGTAATTATTTCTTATTCTGTTTATCTCTAACTCTAAATAAGTTTTCTATTACCTCTATTTCTGAATTAATTTACTTATATTTATCTACTAACTTATTTTTTGGATGATTGATTCACTGAAAAGTCCTTTTCCAGTCCCAGTATCTGTCTTGAAAATACACTTTCAAGTCATAATTAGGGATATGAAAACTCAGCATCAGGTTTTGCTTACTTTTACTTTTGCATTTATATTCTTTCTATTTTGATACGGTGAAATTAAATTTCCTCTGAATATGTCCACCACATCCTGCAAAAGGGTCTGACTTCCTCTGTAATTTGGTTACCTTACTTTCTATTACTGCTGTATAATTACCTGCCTGATAATTAGATCAGTATTTGTTGGATACTATCTCTCTATTTGTCTTTATGCTTGAGTATAAAAATGATTATTTTTAAGATATCTGATAGTTTTATAGGTGACTTTTCTTCCTTTGCCTTAAGGATCATCTATTTATCCTTGGTGTTAGAAAATTTACAATTAATTTTTTACACATATGGGCATTTTCACATTTATTTCATTAGCCCTTATAAGTCTGCTTGAATGCCAAGATTTGTGTCTTCTTTTAACTCTTCAAACATGCAGTGCATTTTTTTTCTTTTTTTATATCCATAGAAGTTTTTCTCTAAATGTTCTCAAAATGTTTATTATTTTGTTAGTAATCTTAATCTAAATTATATATATATATACATATATATACTAGAGGCCCAGTGCATGAAATTTGTGCACTGGGGAGGGGGGTTGTCCCTCAGCCCAGCCTGCACCCTCTCCAATCTGGGACCCCTTGGGGGATGTCCTACTTCCGGTTTAGGCCCGATCCCACAGAGATTGGGCCTAAACCGGAAGTAGAACATCCCTCTCACAATCTGGCACTGCTGGCTCATAACCACTCACTTGCCTGCCTGCCTGATTGGCCCTAATCTGTTTCTGCCTGCCAACCTGATCACCCCCTAACTGCTCCCCTGCCAGTCTGATTGACACCTAACTGGTCCCCTGCTGGCCTGATTGCTCCCAACTGCCATCCCCTGCATACCTGGTCACCTCCAACTGCCCTCCTCTGTCAGCCATATTGTGATGATGTGGGGGCAGCCATCTTGTGATTACGTGGTGCGGCCATCTTGTGAGGGCGTGAGGGTCAATTTGCATATTACCTCTTTATTATATATGAGATATATATTGAAACATAATAAATTGGGGATGCTATACAAATCTCTCCTGTAGAAGAATTTCAACAGCATAAGCCATATTGATAGCATGTGATAATAATAATGTTATGAAAATATCCCTTTATCTCTGTTGTACACCAAAAACCCATAACTTCAGTCTACTCATGATAAAACATCACAAATGCCAGGAGAGAGTTATTTTACAAAATATCTGACCTATGCTGTTCAAAACTGTCAAGGTCATCACAACTAAGGAAAGTCAGGGACTCAGTCACAACCAAGAAAAATACCATATGATTTCACTTACATGTGGAATCGAAAGAACAAAATAAATGAACAAACAAAATAGAAACAGACACATAGACAGAGAACAGACTGATAGATGGCAGTGGGGGGTTGGCTGGGGCTGAAAAAGGTGAAAGGGATTAAGAATTACAAATTGGTAGTTATAAAATAATCACAGGGATGTAAAGTACAAAATTGGGAATCTATAATAATAAAAGTGTAATATGCTAATTAGACTGGGTAGCCAAACAACCTTTCAGACGTCCTTCCTGACAAAGCCAGGGCTGTGAGGGCCGAGGCAAGCCACCACAGCTGCCAGGGCCAAGCCTTTTGCATGAATTTCGTAAATCGGGCCTCTAGTGTACTTAATAATATTGTAATTACTATGTATAGTGCCAGGTGGATTTGTGAAATAATGGGGGAACGATTTGTTAAGTATATGATTGTCTAATCACTATGCTGTATACTAGAAACAAAAAAGATTTGAATGTAAGTGGTAATTGAAAAATAAAATTAAAAAATAAATAAATATACACTATGTTTATTTTTAAAGTAGATTAACTTACATAGATTAAAAATGTATAGCCTAATTAATCCTAAAAATCACTGATTGAATCAGAGGAAATTATAGTGCCTTTAAAAAAATCATTGTTTTGAAGATAAAATAATATTCTCATTCTTAATGATACTATCACTACCTAAAACAATTATTTGTTGATCAATGAAATAATCATTTTCTCCTTTTCACACATAGCAAATACGTACATATATACAAATTCACTAGGTCCGTGGTCGGCAAACTGCAGCTCGTGAGACACATGCGGCTCTTTGGTCCCTTGAGTGTGGCTCTTCCACAAAATACCACGGCCTGGGTGAGTCTATTTTGAAGAAGTGGAATTAGAAGAAGTTTAAGTTTAAAAAATTGGCTCTCAAAAGAAATTTCAAAAGTTGTACTGTTGATATTTGGCTCTGTTGACTAATGAGTTTGCCGACCATTGCACTAGATCATCCTTACCACTCACTGAGTTTGCGATAACAATAAATCAAAGACTAAGTGTGCCCAGCAAAGAAAAAGGCTTAAAAATAATGGAATAGATTCTTCTGAGAAGTCAAGGTCCTAGGTTGGGGTCAGAAGTTAAAAAGTGGGAATGTGTATTCAATTGCCTACATAATATATTCTGTGTTTAGAGACCGATAAAAGCATCAGTACTGCCGAAACCGGTTTGGCTCAGTGGATAGAGCGTCGGCCTGCGGACTGAAGGGTCCTGGGTTCGATTCCGGTCAAGGGCATGTGCCTTGGTTGCGGGCACATCCCCAGTGGGGAGTGTGCAGGAGGCAGCTGATCGATGTTTCTCTCTCATCGATGTTTCTAACTCTCTATCCCTCTCCCTTCCTCTCTGTAAAAAATCAATAAAACATATTTAAAAAAAAAAAAGCATCAGTACTGAATAAAATGTTAGTGTTTGCTGTTTTTCGTTTGTTTGTTTTTATTGAATTTTTGGGGTGACATTGATTAATAAAATTATATAGGTTTCAGGTGTATAATTCTATAATACATCAGCTGTATATTGTATTGTGTTCTCACCACCCAAGCCAAGTCTCCTTCCAACATCATTAATCTCGCCTATACCCCCGTCCAACCTCATTCTCTTTCCCCTCTGCTAATCACCATACTATTGTTGTCTGTGTCTATGAGTGTTTTTATCTCCCTTAAGTACCATATGATTTCACTCATATCTGGAACCTAATGAATAAAGTAAACTAGCAAAAAAATAGAAACAGACTCATAGATCATGTTTAGTGTTTTGCATGCTTTATCCAATTGATATTTATTCAGTAGATCCAGTGCTTGCTTTAAATAATATATAAACTTAAAATACCCTGTAAACTTATTTATTAAGTGCCCACTATACATTGGAATAAACTATGAAAGTTCATAAAAATATACATATATGTGTACATAGTCATACTTTTATAAATGTTCATTTTTATTTTTATTTATTTATTTTTAATATATTTTTATTGATTTTTTACAGAGAGGAAGGAAGAGGGACAGAGAGTTAGAAACATCGATGAGAGAGAAACATCGATCAGCTGCCTCCTGCACACCTCCTACTGGGGATGTGCCTGCAACCAAGGTACATGCCCTTGACCGGAATCGAACCTGGGACCTTTCAGTCTGCAGGCCGACGCTCTATCCACTGAGCCAAACCGGTTAGGGCTAAATGTTCATTTTTATATGCATGCATTAAAAAATATATGCACACACACTTCACATGTATATATCCTTACTTTGAAACTCAAAATCTAATGGGTACTACAGGGTGCATGCAAATGAAAGTAATATAAAGAGAGAAAGAGGGGCCCAATTCATCCAGAGCTCATCACAAGAAAATGTACCTAACCTGTTTGGAAATATATTACAGTAGTAAGTCCAAGGAGTAGAGATGAGTCAAAATTTAGGTTTTGCACTTTAAAGGTGGAAATCTAAGGGGGTAAAGGGTTAGGCAAGAAAGTTGTTGAAGTTCTGGATGACCTGCTATTTCTGAATATGGGACAATATGACTCTTTGAGGAAGGAATTAAAATAAGGGAATATGGGTATAGTAATTGTTGAGTTTAATGTGTTTAGTGGCCTGAAAGTGAGATCATAGATGAATGGGAGGTGGTTATCAGTATATTAGGGATTAAAGTTTTTTTAGTGTGAGGCTGTTTTTAATGATGTCAACACTCCAGGGTATATTTCTTGTCATATATGTTTAAATGTGAAGGACAATATGGTTGAAGTCAAGTTGATAGGCCAGTTTTGATGACACCAAAATGAATAGGGTGTTCATATATACTTGTTCAACTGCAACAATCTGGCTTATACCTGATTCATATCATAATTATTAATAACACTCTCCATCACTCTCAAATTTTACTAATTTAAATATAACTTGCATGATCATCCTTACTTTGAGCCAGTAGCCAAACTCCACAATGATTAAGGGGAATGGTCAGGAATCCTTTAGAATAAAGGATAAAAGAAAGAAGAGGAGTAGAATTATAAGTTGATGTTTTGAACAAGAATTGAACAAGGACTTTTACATGAGGGAGGAAGAGTAACTGTTTGGAAGCCATCCAAACTTATTTCCTATTTCTTCTCAGCAGAGCTGTTTTAGTACTAGACTAGTTTATGTTATGATCTTATAGTGCATGCCCTATACTTCATCATGAACTATATTTATACTATGCCCCTAACTGAAATAATATTTTTCTCTTCACCTTCTTTAAAACAATTCCCTCAACTGTCCAAAGCCTAGTTCAAAATGACCTCAATAAAATACTTTTAAGTAATAGGAATAAGTAGTAATCCAAACTTTGTGATTTAAGGGACTTGCAGCATTTAATTTTTGTTGATCTTGTCTTGCAGAATATACACCAGGTCCTGGTGAGCTTCCAGAAAATTAATAGTCCCCAATGATTGTTGAAAACTGCAAAAGTAGTGTGGTGAGATATATTTGATGCTGATGCTTAGTCTCAAAGGTAAACATATATTCAACACAGTATTGAGGTGTATTTAATATATCCATGCATACTCAGCTTTTACACTTTTGTCAAAGGATAGAAATGACACGTTATACCTTGGTTAATAGGTAGATTTGTGTGGAAATTCTTAGGCTTATAAACTTCTTTGTAAATATGTCCACTTTTATGTGTGGCCATATACTTATGTCTAGGTTAGTGCCTGCATGTGAAAAGTTTTTCATCAAGAAATCATACAATAAAGGTTAAGAAATAAAGACATTTGGTGGTGATTGTTGAGGTTGAAGGCCTTGATTGGCTGAAGAACATACTCTTTGCTATTAAACTTTAACCTCTTATCTTTGAAGGTCTTTATCCTTGTGTTTATTTTTAATATTATACAGTAAGTTGCCTATAGTCAGTAAGACTTAGGAAAGAGAACTTGCCAATGCATTATTCTGGTTATTAAACCTTAAGAAAATTATATCTGCATTTAAGAAGAAAAAAAAATGTCATTTAGCACTGTTTCAGTACTAAAAATCCCTTCACAAACACTGTAAGCAATACAAATAATTTTTTGTTACCATGATTAAAATTTTTACTATATTTACTAATTTCTTATGGTAAATCCAAACAAAACAAATCCTGATGGCATTATCTTCCTTCCATGAGTCAGTCGAAAAGCATTTTTCATATTGGTATATTTTCTGCTATGTGGACAAGTTGATAGTTAACCTGATCTAATTTATATCAACTATCTTCAGATACAGAATAGTCTATACAATAATATAAATGCAGTCTTTTTGGAAAATAATTTAAAGAACATTAATATCATGAGAATTTTTCTCTTAGGAACTTATCTTCACTATTTTATTGATTCATGGATGATTTCTACGAGGGAAATAATTTCACTCATTTTTATTGGGAACACAATTATTTGACCAAAGTTAAAAGTAAATGCATAGCCTTATTCTAAGAAATTAAAATATATAGCCAGACTACATTATGTGGAGATATTATCTTTTATTATAATCATCTCTACTTAACCTACAATTCTATCTTATTATTTTTTAATTTATAAATCATTTGAAACACAAATATTATGTGTATTCATTTTTTAGTAGAACCATTTAAATTATGCAAATGAGAGGACTGGCTGGAAAATTTTGAAGTGAATCAAATGTGTTAGAATTTTTAAATGAACAAAGGTTGGCGTTTAGAATTTGTCGGGCATTATTTTCTTTCATAACTTTATATTTCTAGTACTCCTTCTGATACTTTAAATAAAATTAACTGGGAATAATCATCTAAAAGTTTTTATTATATAGTGCATAAATAAATGTAAAATTTAAATATTAAAACAGTTGAATACATTGTAACATCAAGTAAACTTTATCACCTAATCCATTTTATTTAACCTTTTCACCTCTATGAATACATGATATCTGTTTGTACCTTTTTTAACCACATACATGGTTCAAAAAACACTGATATAATCACTGTCATCTTTATATTCTTCTTTATTGTCCCCTGTCTAATTCTTTCAGTATAAGAATTATTTGACTTTTAGCTTCTCAATATTGCATTTCTCTATTCACAATTTTTTCCTAATCACTGATAAAGTTTATAAACTATTATGTGTTCATATAAACTGGACTTTGGCCAAATTGTTAGTAATGCCAAAATTCTGAATTTAATCTTGATAATCTTGACATTTTGATAGTCTGGCTGTGGGATGGGAATTGGATATGCTAATTCCAAATGTTATTCCCAGAGAAACCATTGTAAAATGTAAAATCTAGCAAAAGAAGCAAGACATGCTTTGGAGAGATAAAGCCAAGATTAAAATTACAGGGGCTTTTTTTAAAGGGCTAGTAGCATATCTTTCTATTCACATGTGATATCTGCTGTGAAATTGTATCTGTCAATTATATGTGGTTAATTGTATCCTTTAGAATATTTTGATAAATATTTAAGTAAAAAAAGATATTGCTCATTATCTTGTCCTGTAGAGTTGTAATTGGATATTTGATGTACTTATTTAAAACTTGGTGAAACTAAAGTTGTAAATTAATAATCTTTAAGCTTTCCTCAAAACGTTGACAGACATTGTGAAATGCCATTATTTGCTTCTACTAACTCATATCAGTTTAGAAAATACTCAATATAAGTGGATAGCTGTGTAACTTCAAATGAAAATAAAGTAATATAGGTAAGTAATTAAGCGCATATGTTAGACATGTCAGGCAGCTAGACTTGAGAATCAGTCTCATTTCAACCATGTTGTACTTGTGTGTTATTGGTCGGGTTTTTGACACCATTTAAAATGGGAAAATAATTATGTTCTAAAGGTATTTTTTAAAAAATAATTACCTTAAGTGATGGATAATAATCACTTAGCCAAATGCTGATACATGTTTAACGCTCAAATATAATTTATTATCATCATTAGTATTTGAATATTTTACTACCACTATTACTAATTTTATTATCTGTATCAATCCTGGGTTTGTTTCTATTGATTTTATAATTAAGATTCATATTCCCATGCGTGTCTACATCATTTGTATGTTGTATTGTGTATTCACCAACAAGAGTCAAGTCTCCTTCCGATACCATTTATTCCCCCTTTACCCTCTCCTACCTGCCCCACCCTCCTTACACTCTGGTAATAACCATACTGTTGTCTGTGTCAATTAAGGTTTTTTTTTTTTCCTTTAATCCCTTAACCTTTTCACCCAGCCTGCCAATCTCCCTCTCCTCTAATAGCTGACAGTCTGTTCTCTGTATCTTTGAGTCTGTTTCTATTTTGTTTGTTAGCTTATTTTTGTTCACTAGATTCCACATATAAGTAAAATCATATGACATTTGTCTTTCTCTGATTAGCTTATTTCATGTAGCATAATCATCTCCAGGTCCATCCATGCCATCACAAAAGGTAAGACTTATTTCTTCTTTTATATGGACAAATAGTATTTTATTATATAAATAGACTACTGCTTTTTTATCCACTCATCTACTGATGGACACTTGGGATGCTTCTAATTATTATCTATCATAAATAATGTTTCAGTGAACACAGGGAGGCATCTACACTAATAAAAGAGAAACATGCAAATTGACTGTACCTTCACGACACCCATCAGCCATTAGGGAGTGAGTATGCAAATTAACCTGACAAAGATGGTGACAGCCCCGCCCCCCCAGCTGCTCTAGGCCTCTGGGCAGCACGCATGCAGGCGTGGAGCAGCCAGGCGGGGCAGGACACCTGCTATGAGGGGGAGGGTGGGGGCGGAGGGAGCTGCAGGAGCAGAGCTCCGCCCTGGAGTCAAGACTGAAGGCCGCGGCCAGTGTGAAGGCCTGGATCCTGGGTGCCAGAGGAAAACCAGTGCCAGAAGCCAGGGGAAGGAAGGCCCATTGCATGAATCTCTTCATGCAATGGGCCTCTATATGTAGTAGTACATATATATATGGGAGCAGGCCTAAGCTGTCAGTTAGACATCCTTGACGCTGCCACAGAGGCAAGAGAGGATCCCACCAAAGTCACAGCTTCTGGCTGAGAGGTGCTTCCCCTGTGGGAGCGCATTGACCACCAGGGGGAAGATCCTGTGTTGAGCATCTGCCCCTGGTGGTCAGTGCACATCATAGCAACTGGTCGTTCTGCCGTTCAGTCAATTTGCATATTAGCCTTTTATTATATAGGATAATATATGTGATATATTTTAAATATTCTAGTATATGTATATATTCTAGAATATGTATACTTGGGGTGGAGGAGAAGAGAAGAGAAAGGAGAGATATTTTGGGATTAGTATTTTAAACACTTCTTGCTTCTAGTTACAATATGATTGGTGAAACAGATATATTCCTTCATTTCCTTTGCTATCTCTTCTGATCAATCATCTATTTGAGGAAGTTTACATATTCCTTAAAAATCATATTCTATGATTCTATTTAAACTTAAAATATTCTATTTCTTAGATAAATATATGAGTTTATTTTTAAGAATTTTAATACCTAAAGTAAATTTGCAATTTTAAATGAGAAAAAAATATTACACAATTTCTGGATGGTTTTTACAACCATAAACAGATAAAATGTCATCAGTAGATATGAGGCATTTCGAAGATTTAACTCCAGTTACGGAAAAAAATGTGTGTGTTATGAACAGATCTGTCCTGCCTAGAAAAACATATTATCCAACAAGAATCTCACTAACATACTCATATGCCTCTGTGGACTCATGTCCTGTCAAAATACAATTAATAGAGTTCTAAAACATAAGGCATATCTGATTTTCTCATAGCGAGGAACCCTTTATCAAATATACCTGACTACTGATTTTTCATCATATCATCTCTTTAAAGGATGATGAATAAAACCTTTTAAAATTAATGTCTTGAGGTAAGGTTACCAGATTTAGCAAATAAAAATATAGGATGTCCTTTTAATATTGTAATGTTAGGGAAAGACTAATACCAAAAATTTATATGCATTATTTGTCTGAAATTCCAATTTAATTTACATCCTGTATTTTATCTGACAAACCTACCTGAAGTATACTTTTTTAAAAAAACAACAGAAAAGATAAATTTTAAATCAAATTTCAGGTAGTGATTTTTACCTAATATATTGATAACTTTCATTAGTCTCAAAGAAAAATAAATTCTGAATTTGTTGTTAAGATTATTTATTTTTAAGTTTATTTTTTTAGAATTTGGCAAAAGTTAACCAAAGTTGAGGTATTAATTTTTGAGACAGAGTTACTTATAAATATATGTATCTGCTCTTTACTGTTTTCTACAATCGATGCCAATCTGTATATATAAAACCCCAAGCGACCATTATGACCGAATGACTGGAAGGACCGGTCGACCAGTCACTATGGTGTGCACTGACCACCAGGAGGCAGATGCTCAGCTTACCCCTGGTGGTCAGTGCACTCCCACAGGGAGAGCGCAGCTCAGCCAGAAGCTGGGCTCACGGCTAGAGAGTGCAGCTGCAGCAGCGTGAGCCTCTCCAGCCTCTGCAGCAGCACTACTGAGCAGCCGTGGTAGCAGGTGCATCAGGCAAGGGTGAGCAGGAGCAGTGTGGCACCTGGCCCAAGCTTGGGCTCTTCCCCGGCCACCTGCTGCTTAGTGAACTGCTACATCCCTCGTACCCCATAAGCCTGCAGTTACAATCTCCAGAGAACGATTGAAGTATGGACACTCGGAGTAACCAGGATGAGCCTGATATTGCTGCCAGGCTCCTGGAACTCTGCCTCTGGCATTGAGATAAAATCTAATCCCTTACCAATTGCCCCAGAGCTACAGAGGAGGGCAGCAATATAACGGTGGCCACAGGTGGTGACTGACAATTGGGGTAAAGTTAAAGAGAAATGAATCTGAAGGGTGGGGGCGTGGGCAACAGAGTACCCTGCCTCCACAAGATCCCCAACTTTGTATTGTTCACCTCGGAGCCTCTCTTATCTGGCTCCAAGTGGTGGAAAGCTTCCAGCATGGCCCAAGGTGTCTAGCAGGGACCTCCCGGCCAGCAAGGCATCACCCTGGCCTCAGAAGGGACTTTGGAAATATTTTTTCAGGAAGCTGCGGGGAGGAGGACAGACTCCCCACATGACTTCTTGGTGGCTCAAGGGGATGTGGAAACTCCCCGGGTATGTGGGTATGGCTCCTGATTTTCTTTCATTGTTCACGAATCCGTGCACTGGGCCACTAGTAGATTATGATTAAGTATATGTGCTAAATGACTCTCTTGTCTATTTAATGACTATTTTGTTAAATAAATCTGCATAATACAATTTCAAAATTATGCATATATGTTATTTACAATTTTTCAATACTGGTTGTAGACTGAAAGGATACTATCTTGGAATTATAGTAGAAATGAAATATTAATATTTTTAAAAGTTTGTACTTCTGCAAATAAACCAGCAATGGTAATGTAAGTTATTTTTTTAAAGGATACTATCCAAAGAAATCAGAATGTAGGCTAGGCCCAAAGTTCAATTTGGACTTACCAAAGGCAGTTGATTGTTACAGTAATGGCCAATGAATCACATCTCTCTGTGTATGTGCCATTATATAGCCTCTTCCAGCATTGACTCTGGCTTAGACATGTGACTTTTTAATTTTTTGAAGAAACTCAATACTGCTTTTCACAGTGCTTGCACCAATCTTGCATTCCCACAAACAGTGTAGAAGTGTTCCATTTTCTCCACATCCTCACAAACACTTAGTTGTTGTTTGTTGATTTATTTATGATAGCCATTCTGACATGTGTGAGGTGGTATCTCATTGTGGTTTCAATTTGTATGTCTCAAATGATTAGTGACATTGGGCATCCTATCTAATAAAAGAATAATATGCAAATTGACCGTACCTCCACTACACCCACAAGCCATGCCCACCAGCCAATCAGGAGTGAGTATGCAAATTAACCCATCCAAGATGGCTGCAGCCACGGAACGAGCAGGAGGCTTGGGTTTCCCTGGCGATGGAGGAAGCCAAGCTTCCTGGCCTGCCCTGGCCTCTCCTCAAGGCTACAAAGTTTCAATTATAGAAGATAAATAAATCCCAAATACCAGAGCCTCTGCTTGGATGGCCAGGGGGTGTGGCCAGCCTGCAAACCACCACAGGCCCCTCGCCCAGGGCGCCCCATGCCCCAAGGGAACCCCCACCCTGATGCGGGACACCCTTCAGGGCAAACCAGCTGGCCCCCACTCGTGCACCAGGCATCTATTCCTATCTAATAAAAGAGTAATATGCAAATTGACCATCACTTCAACACACAAGATGGCTACCCCCATGTGGTCAAAGATGGCCACCACAAGATGGCCAGCAGGGGAGGGCAGTTGAGAGGGATCAGGCCAGCAGGGAAGGGCAGTTGTGGGCAATCAGGCCAGCAGGGGAGGATAGTTGGGAGGGACCAGGCCTGCAACAGAGGGCAGTTGGGTGCAATCAAGCCTGCAGGAGAGGGCAGTTAGGAGTGACCAGGCCGGCAGAGGAGAGAAGTTGAGGTCGACCAGGCCTGCGGGGAAGGGCAGTAGTGGGGGACCCAGGCCTGCAGGGGAGAGCAGTTGGGGGGCGGGACCAGGCCTGCAGGGGAGGGCAGTTAGGGGAAATCAGGCTGGCGGGGGAGCAGTTAGGGGATGATCAGGCTGGCAGCCATAAGCAGTTAGGGGCAATCAGGAAGGCAGGGAGGCGAGCAGTTGGGAGCAGCAGTCCTGGATTGTGAGCGGGATGTCCGACTGTCCATTTAGGCCCCATCCTACTGGGATTGGGCCTAAATGGGCAGTAGGACATCCCTCGAGGGGTCCCAGATTGGAGAGGGTGCAGGCTGGGCTGAGGGACACACACCCCCCATGCAAGAATTTAGTGCACCGGGCCTCTAGTTTTTCATATGTCTCCTGGCCATTTGTATGTCTTCTTTGGAAAAGTGTCTATTCAGGTCTTCTGCCCATTTTTAAATTGGATTGTCTGCTTGGTTTTTTGGTATGAAGTCTTATAAGTTCTTTATAAATTTTGGATATTAACACCTTATCAGATGTATGATTGGCAAATATGTTCTTCCATTTAGTGAGTAGTCTTTTCATTTTGTTGATGGTTTCCTTTGCTGGACAAAAATGTTTTTAATTTTATGTAGTCCCATTTGTTATTTTTTTCTTTTGTTTCCCTAGTCCAAGGAGATATATCAGAAAAAAATATTGCTACAAGAAATGTGTGAGAGTTTACTGCCTATGTTTTCTTCTAGGAATTTATAGTATTAAGTCTTACATTTAAGTCTTTAATCCATTTTGAGTTTATTTTTATGTCTGGTGTAAAAAGTTGGTCTAGTTTCATTTCTTTTTTCATGTGCCTGTCTAATTTTCCCAACACCATTTATTGAATAGGCTCTCTTTACCACTTTGTATGTCCTTGCCACCTTTGTAAGATATTAATTGACCATAAAGGCGTGGGTTTATTTCTGGGCTCTCTATTCTGTTCCATTGATTTATATGGCTGTTTTTATGCCAGCATCATGCTGTTTTGATTACTATGGCTTTGTAGGATAGTTTGATATCAGGCAGCATGATTCCTTCAATTTTGTTCTTCCTCAAGATTATTGTGGCTATTTGAGGTATTTTGTGGCCCCATATAAATTTTTGGAATATTTGTTCTATTTCTGTAAAATATGCCATTGGTATGATAGGAATTGCATTGAATCTTTAGATTGCTTTGGTGTTTGCTGTTTTTAGTTACCTTGAAGAATGCTTTTTGAGTGTATCATGTCAAACTGACAAGTAATTACAAGTGCACCAGATTTTGCTGTGGACCGAAACAGTATCCCAACTTTGTATCTGGCTACATGTTCACATGCTCTAAGAGCAGTTTCTCTTGGGGTGAGTTCCTTTGGAGTCCTCTGGCCTTTTCAGACTCTCCCTGCTGGTACTGCCTGTAGGAGTTTTAATAATATAAATATTTATGATATTTAAATATCTATGCTTTTCTAGCTTCCAGTCAAAGTAGAGACAAGCCAACACATTTCAAGTTAGCTGCTACAGTAGCTGATAGATGGTAGGAATGATTAATATCTAAATAATTCAGATTGGAATGAGTCCCCTATTAGTGAAATTTATTAATAGTACAAAGAGCCATAAAATGTCCTACTTTCCAATAAATACCTATGCCAAATTGCAGTAATGTAGATTGAACACTTTTAGAAACATTAACTGTTTTCACTTGACTAATGTTGGATATTTTAGAAGTATGCATATTTTATTGTTTTCAATAATTTGAAAGGTGAATCATTTAAAATTAATGTTTTCTGCCTTTAGAGAAAACAGAATCAACTGGGTTATCATAAACAGGTTTAAATATTTTTGGGAATAAATGTTATTTCCTTTAATCTATTTCCTTTAAATTTTTAAAAATGTCCTAATTTTATACCATTCATTCATTTATTCCATTATTTGAGCACTGAGAATGTGCCATAAACTGTGATAAGCAGCAGTAGTGGCATTTGTGAAATTTGGTATGAAGAACCTGGATATTAGATGCAAAAAATATATGAATACTTAATATTCAAAAACAGTTCTGAGTGTATGCAGCAGAAATAAATTCTAAATTTAATAAAAGATAATGTTCATAAGCTAAAAGAGTTTTCTATGTATAGATCAATAATTCTCTCTAGCTTCCAGTAAAAATTAATGAAAAGTAGAATGGTTCTCATTATTGTGAAACTTCTAAACAGAAACAGAAAATAAATAATATTACAAGAGCCAAGTCAGAAAGAAGAGTTTCCTTCAAAGGTGTAAAACTTATACTGGCCTCAGATTTCTTCACAGTAAATCTGTGTAGAAATTTGTTTATTCTGCCTTTCAAATAATTGAACAAAATATCTACTGTTTATCTCATAAAAGGACATAGTTACAGGCACTGTATGAGATCAAAGGATGAATAAAACACAAGCCCTGCTTTACGTTTGCTTAATGTGTGAGAGAGAGAGACAAACGTGAAACAATGTAAGGCAAAGTAAGTGCAATACAAAGTGCTAAGGAACAGAGGAGAGAAAATTAATTTCAAATGAGAGATTTTGGAAATGATTCACGGAAAAATAACATTTCATCTTCCCTTCCCTCATCTTTCTTGGCACTAGGGGAATTCAAAGGGCATTCCTAGCAGACAGCACAGCTTAGATGGAAGAACTGAGGTGGAAATCACAAAGCTTAGAAGGATGGATTGATAGGATCATTGGACTGGAGGGAGTGGGATTCTCCCTGTGTTTCAGGCACACAGAGCTGTTAGCACCATTAGGCTTCAGGGAAGGAAGGCTCAGAGTTAGATCAGGTAGAATTCCCTTGCAGACAAGCAGCCTTTTTGTTTATCCCAGTCTAGGGGTCCTTATTACCATTTTTTGTTAGTTTGTTTTCATACCCTGGCATCAACCAAAATGCAATGCTTTAACAAATGTAGAAGCTGAAATCAAATGTGTAATAATCTGACTGCTGTAATAAACAGCTCAAACAATTCATTTTTATAAAAGAAGGAATCATGGGCACATTTCAAACAAAGGTTTGATATCAATGAATCCTGTCTTCTGATAGATTAATATGTAAAGTGGAGAATAAACTGAAATGTGTTCCCCAGAGAATTATTGGGAAACTGAATTGATAAAGGTATGATGCAAATGTTGGTCTGATGGAGTAACAGGAAAAGATATTTCAGAGAGCTTATTTTAAAAGATACAGATTAGCCTAGCTGGTATAGCTCAGTGGTTGAGCATCTGCCTATAAATCAGGAGGTCATGGTTCAATTCCTGGTCAGGGAACATGCCCGTGTTGCAAGATCAGTCCCCAGTAGGGGGCATGCAGGAGGCAGCCAATCAATGATTCTTTTTCATTATTGATGTTTTTATCTCTCTCTCCCTCTCTTTTCCTCTCTGAAATTAATAAAAATATATTTAAAAGAATACAAAGGTACAGATTAAGTACTGGGCATACTTTGAAATATGTGAAAATATGCAATAAAATCATAGTAAATTTTTTATCACTTATTTCTTCAACAACAGCACCTTGAGGTAGATTTTATTTTTAACTAGAGGCCTGGTGCACACATTAGTGCACCAGTGAGGTCTCTATGTCTGGCCTGTTCCCTCTCACAATCCAGGGCCCAACCAGGGATGTCGGATAGCTGGTTTTGGTCTGATCCCTGCAGGCCCGATCCAGACAGGGGGGAGCCCAATCCTGTGCATTGAGTGTCTGTCCCCTGGTGATCAGTGAGCATCACAGCGACCGGCCGACTAATTGTTCGGTCATGCAGTCGTTGGGTCATTCGGTCACTTAGGCTTTTATATGGAGAGTAGAGGCCTGGTGCACGAAATTTGTGCATGGGGGCGGGGGGGGGCTGTCCTTCAGCCCTGCTTGCACCCTCTAACAATCCGGGACCGCTGGCTCCTAACCGCTCGCCTGCCAGCCTCCTTGATTACTGCTAATCTCTCGCCTGCCTGCCTCATCGCCCTTAACTGCCTCTGTCTGCCTGCCTGATTGCCCCTAACTGCTTGTCTGCCTGATCACCCCTAACTGCCTCTCCCTGCCTGCCTCATTGCCTCTCATATTACACTTTTATTATTATAGATAGTTGCCTTGCTCCAATCAAGTTGTAAGGACCTGCTTGTCATAGAGATAGAAAAGTTTAAATTTTTACTCTTGATTATGGCAATTAACTAACACAGATGGCCACCAAAAAGGTGACTTACCAAAGCGTGTATAGCAAACGGTGCTGTTAAGTCCTCTTCTGTGAAACGTGTATGTCATGCATTGTATCTGCCTGAGTACATGAAAGAGTGAAGTTTCTGTCTGTCTTTGTAATCATATGAGCGAATTGTGTGAGACCCCAGCCCAGTCTGGTTTGGTGCGCACAGAATAATAGAGCTCTTTTTTTTTTTCTTTGCTCCATTGGTGGAGATTTCCTAGAAGTTGCAGGATATCTTTTCCTCCACACTCTGACGTATGTCTCTCACCTTTGCTTTCCCTCCATCCCCCACCCACAACAGTAACTTGCTCCAGACTCACTTCGCTTGAGTGTCTAGGAGATGCTGCAATGTGTCCACCACCAGAACCATGATTACCAGCATTCCTGGTGCTCCCCACGCTCTTGGCTTCTGCTTCTGGTCCAGGGGCCACCACCAGAACTACAATTCCCAGCATTCCTGGTGCTCCTCGCATTCTCGGCTTCTGCTTCCAGTCTGAGGCTCCTCTCCTCCCCTCCCTCCATGCAGCCAGGGTGTGGATGCTGGGCTTGCATCACTGCGAGCCTGACATCCCTCACCCCAGCCTCCAGCCCAAGGTCCCTCCCCTCCCCTCTCTCCATGCGGCTGGGGTGCGGACACTGGTCTCGCGTTGCTGGGGCACCGCTGCCAGCATCCTTCCCCGGCCACTATGGGTGCTGCCATCTTTGTCACGAAGTGACAGTTAATTTACATATTACTCTTTTATTAGATAGGATGTCTACCCATTTAAAAGTTGAGAAACATGTTGGTCCAAAAATGCAGTTATTTGAGGAAGGTCAAACAATAAATTAGATCCAGGGAAAGAATGTAAGAACCTAGACCGTCTGTATATTTTTGATAACAGCTTTTTTTTTCTATTATATATCATACACCTTGTTATTGCAAAGACAAACAAAAGAACAAAAAGTAGAAAAATCTTTACTGAACTGTTTCAGTATATTCTTAAACTTCACTTGCAAACTTGCATAGTTAGTAATATCAGACTGTCATAATTTTTAATGATTGGCAAGAACATTTTGTTAAACAAGAATGGCTCAAAAAATAAGTGCTGTATTTTTATTTAAAATATAGTTTTAGCCGTAGCCAATTTGGCTCAGTGCATAGAATGTTGGCCTGAGGACTGAGGGGTCCCAGGTTTGATTCTGGTCAAGGGCAATTGCCTGGGTCGTGGGCTCAATCCCTAGTAGGGGGAATGCAGGAGGCAGCCAATCAATGACTCTCTCATCATTAATGTTTCTATCTCTCTCTTCTCCCTTTCTCTCTGAAATCAATAAAAACATATTTTTAAAAATAAATAAAATATATTTTTTGTTTTGCATTTCACTGTGAGCATGGTACACAGTGTGAAGTTTCAAAGAGCTTTTTTTCCCCCTTAAGGAAAAAGAGATGATATATATATTAAAACTAGAGGCCTGGTGTATGAAATTCATGCACGGAGGGGGTGCTCTCAGCCCAGCCTGCACCCTATCCAATCTGGAACCCCTCGGGGGATATCCAGCTGCCCCTCAGGAGTAGAATATCCCTCTCACAATCCTGTACTGCTGGCTCCTAATCACTGCCTGCCTGCCTGGTCACCCCTAACTTCCCCCCCTGCCAGCCTGATCACCCCTAACTGTACTCCCTGCCAGCCTGGTCGCCCCCAACTTTCCCCTCTATGCTGGCCTGATCACCCCTAACTGCCCCCCTGCCAGCCTCGTTGCCCCCAACTGCCCCCCTCTGCCAGCCTGATCACCCCTAACTGCCACCTCTACTGGCCTGGTTGCCCCTCACTAAACCCCCTTGTGGCCTGGTTGCCCCAAGCAGCCTGCTTCTTCAGTCGTTTGGTCATCCCTCACTAACACCCCTGCCGGCCAGGTCATAGGCACCCATCTTGTGTGGGTGTGACAGTCAATTTGCATATTACCTCTTTATTTTATAGGATAACCAGCTTGGAGCATTCTATTCTGACAACAAAGTGCCTCCTCCACTACAATTTATTATTTTCATCCCAATCCCCAAATGCCACCCCTACTCTCACAACTTTAATATATTAGTTTTGTAACACCTCTTCAGAAATGGCATCTCTTCCTTGGTTTTTATGGCATTATTTTACCTACTACCTTATATTGATCTTGGAGACTCCACTCATATGTTTTCACCACCAGGATTCCTAAATAATATGCTTTCCCTTTAAATGTAGCTTCTGAACAGTAAAATTTCCTCTGTATATTGAAAAAGGCAAGCTTTATCTTTAAGGTCTCCTATAAATTTGAAAACTTAAGGCTCTCAGATATTCTATTACAGAATAGAACTTTCTATAGAAACTATTTTTCGTAAAGGAAGTACATGATAATTGTACAGTGATCTGAAAATTTTATGTTATGTTGACCAAAAATATTTTAACCATTTTTTATAGAGACTGTTGGTATTTGTCAGAGTACTATAAGTCTTTGTTGTAAAAATCTGGTAACTTTTAGATTTGTATGAAAGTTCTAGGTTTATGTACATAAACTTTGTAGGTATTTAAAAATAAATTTTCATTTTCTCAGTGAACTTAATAGGTCCCAGTTAATAGGAATTTACTTAATTGAAATAAGGCTCAGTAAATTGACTCCTACATGACAATTTTTATATCATTAAAAATATCATTAGTTTAGCTAAGGAATCTTATAATATTTAACGAAAATATTTAATGTGCTGATTTTCTTTGGTAGATTTTTATAAACTATGAACACTTTAAATTCAGAAGATTATATCTTATGTGAAATATTATACATAATATACTTAATGTAATTTTATTTGAAAGTATTTAAAGACAATTGGAGGAAAAAAATTTTTTTCTACCATAAACTGAAATATCTATAGGGTAAGAGGTCTAAGTTTGACCAGAAACAAATATCATTTTGTAAGCTGTGCTAATAAAATGTATTTTATGAGCAATATAAACATGACCTTAAATATTCTTGGTTTCTCCTTACTCAGATACTTTTAAAAATACCTAATCAATTTTTTTGGGTTGAATATTTATTTCTGAAATTTAAAATAAAAAAAAATTCAAAGAATATCTAAAATGAACTATTACAGTAGATTTAACTATATACAACTAAACAATCAAATATGTATTTCAAAGAAATCAATTAATATAGAATTATGTATTCTAGATCCTGTTATTAACTTCCATTTTCTGTTCATGAACAATTAGTGAAGCTCTTTGCCCCTTGTGAATATATTGTGTCTTAGCCTTGGATTTTACCCATTTATTTTTGATGTCCTGATGTAACACAAAATTTCTAAACAAGGGATCTACTTCTACATTTTATTTGGTGTATGCTTACATTCTGGTTCTCTCACACATTCTGTCAATAGCTATCGTTTATGTGCCAGACACAGTTCTAGTGTGTGAGAATCCAGTAGGGAATAAAATAGACAAAATTCTGGTGTTCTTAGCACTTATATAAGAAAGCATTATGTGACAGTTGGGAGCACAGATTTTGCAACCACTTGGCCTGGGTTCAAATCCCAACTCCTTTATAATTTTTAGCTGTGTAATTACAGAAAGTTATATAATCCCCTTGTGGCTCAGTTACCTTTTTTGTAATACGAGAATAATTTTAAATCTCTCAGATGGTTGAATGAATTACTCTAATATGTGCTTAGAACAATGCCTGGCACAAAGTAATCTCTCTCTCTCTTTCTCTTTCTCTTGCAAAGAAGCTGAGGGTGAGCAAGCTGCAGAATAGTAGTAGATAAGTATTTTTGTCTGTTGTTTTATTTAATTTGAAATACCTAGATTAAACAGCAACGAATATTCTTTACTCTTTTCTCATCTAACCAAAATGTGGGTCTCTCAAAAGAATACCAGTGAAATCCTTGATTAGTGCAGTGGATGATTATGATTCCATCTATTATGATATTTTTTGAAGTGATGAGGGTGTTCTTATCTCTGGAAGAAGACTGAAACTCAAAGAATCATGATGGTTCACTGATTTTGTATTTGGGCCCAAGCTTTTCAAGTCAACTGAAAACCTCCCCAAATTCCATTTCTTAACTCTTCCAACCTTCCTTTCCCTCCCCCACTTCATATTGTTAGAGACCTTGAAAGGATGGGTAAACTAATCTGATGAATGATTTGAATGGTGCTAATGAGTCAGGTCTACATAGAGAGGTTTTAAGTAAGCTTAAGTCTTTCATGTAGGCCTTCTCAAGCATCATCTTACATAATGCTGACAAATTAATTATCCCCAAAGAAATTTTAACTGAAATTTAAACATATTCAGTACACTTCCCTTGTCTACATACTCAAGTCCAATCTTTTAGTCAAAGTATTCAAAGTTTCCAACATTTGACCATGCCATTTGTACTACAGTCACTTTTTAACTCAAATTGCCTGAAATTGAACATTGGACTTTCTAAAGCCACCATGTTTTGCATGAAATCTGCAGCACCATTCACTATGTTCCTTCTGCTTAGCATTGTGCCTTTCACTGCCTACAGCTTTTTTAGGTTCCATGTAAAGTGTAGATGTCACTTTCTTAAAAAATCTGCCCCAGACTCCTACTTATTACAAATAATATACTGTTCATGGTTCTGGTAACCCTGGTGTGCTTCTTATTTGAAATCTTTTAAAAACAGAAGCAATTAGTAGTTAGGAACATAGAAATGTAAATAATAGAATTTGTTTGTGGATGCACTTCTCTTTTATATAGCTGATTGTTTTTTATCAAGTTACTTAATATTTCTGACCTTTATTTATTTTTTCCTCTGTTAAAATCTTTATCAAATGTTTTTATGCATAACACCATCCCTGGTGCATAACTGGTACTCAGATGAATGCTATCTTTATGATTGTACATTGTATATTCATATGTATCTTTATAGAATTGCCCATACTAAATTTTAAGCTCCATAAGGCAAAGAAATAACTTGTCTTATTCTTTTGTACTCTAACCATTGCCAAGTTTTAAAGCCTCATAAAGAAAAAGATAATGTAATATCCTTTGCTGTTTGGAATAATATATCCACAATTAGAATATCTATTTATTTTTCAGATATTTTGGCAGAAAATGGGAGGATGCTTGGAGGTCATTTGGGACCTTGAAGCATAGATGAAATCTCAGAAGTTGGAAATGTACCTATTGACTCCGTGAATAGAGCACATTTAATGTGATGAATAAGGCAATATATTTCTTTTCCTCTCGATAAGGACCTCATAAAACCTGCTCTTTCTATGCCAAGGAAGAAAACAGATACCAAAATACACACACACACACACACACACACACACACACACACACACACCTGTGTGCTTTCTTCTCAAGTAGATAAAATCAGCTATCACAAAAAATTAACTTTTGCATTATATTTAATTATATTTAATTAAAGCTTTAACTAAATCTTATAAAATTTTCCAAAATTTCAAATAAGCAAAAGTAGTAATTGAATTACCTTAAAAGATATGTCAGGGGGAAAAAATCTCTTCTATCATGGTATAAACTCTTCTTATAGTTTATAGTTTATACACAATCCGGTTACAAAATAGGTACAATTTCAGATTGCCTTTCTTTGCCTTTGGTCTTAACCTAGGTCTGAGAGGAATCTAATCTTATTGCTAGAGTTTACTGTAAATGGCTTTGTTGTAATAGGTTTAGAATGGCTTTTACAATCATCATCAGTTTCCATGATTACTTATCATTCCACCTAAACTAACAATTGCATCTCCCTTAGCAGTATAATGGAACACATCACAATGTCCAGGAAACCAGCACTACCTCTGAAATTGAAGTATTAGAAGAAGGCAACATACGCACTTGTATTGTGAAAGGATTGCAAGCCAATGTTCTTGATAGCAGCCACTCTGTTAAAATACTTCAATGTGTATAATTAGTTTCTTTTGTTCTATAAATGTGTAATGAGTTTGAAACACTAGATATAGTTATTTTCTTGGCCATGCATGTACATATATGGAGGAAGCAATGATACTACAGCATCATGTTCTGTCTTAGTTCTTTATAGCAGTATTAAAATATGTCCAGCACTTTAAAGTACTCAGGTAGACCAAGTGGAAGTCAGATTTTAGGTATAAAGCTGATTTATCCCTTTTATCCCTTTCTTATAATTTTGTTTATAGAAATGTATATATTTTGCAGACAGATATTTGAATTTATTTAAATTTTGTTTTATATATTAATATCTGTCAATAGAATGGAAGACCAGACAATAGAACTGATGGCAATGGTTAATGAAAACCAGGTCAATGCAGAGAGAGGAGGCTTAGCAAACCTTTCAAACCTTCCTCATGGATACAGCAGATTATTTTTGCAAGATTAAGTAATTAACGTGAGATTATGTTATCAGTGAGGTATCTTCTGTATCCTCACCTGTTGCTGGTGGAATAGAGATTCTTGGGGTGCTTCATGAATAAGAATTTCTTGAGCTTTCCATGGGAGGATGAGGTATCGTGGAAAGCTTTATCTCTGTGGAATTAAACCCCAGAGTTTCCAAAGTCCCATCTCCCTCCATCCTGCCATGGAAAATGTCCCAGTTTGTCTTCAGCAGAGCTAGGATTAAAGCCATTGCCCAGAGTTTTTGCTCCATATTTGCACAGTCCATTCCAGCATCCATAGGTTAGCTTCTATTCTCAGCTGCAGCCCATTGCATGTGGGGTCCGAATGGTAGTGGGCCATGTGGCTTCTAGGATCCCAAGGCTATGGAAGGAGCATGGGCAAGTGTAAGGAAGTAGGAGGGAAGCAAGAGGAACAAAAGAGAGAGAATTCTTTGTTGTTGTAAATCCTCACCTGAGGATATTTTTTCCATTGATTTTTAGGAGTGGAAGAGACACAGAGAGAGAAATATTGATGTGAGAGAGACACAATTGATTGGTTGCCTCCCTCATGTAGCCTGACCTCGAGGTGCGTGCCCCTGACCCCAATCACACCTGATGACCCACATAGAACCTGGGACCCTTCAGTCCACAGGCCAACACTCTATCCACTGAGCCAAACTCACCAGGGCGAGAGAATTCTTTGTCTCGGGGATTTTACCCTTCCAAGATTTTGAGCACTTGCACTTTCTCCATCCCCTAGTCAATTATCTTTGTTCTTAAGTTAGACTGTTAGGCAAGCATAGCAAGTGCAATAGTCTGCATTCCCTAAAAGACTCCTTATTAGGTTGGCTTTTTAAATACTTTTGGTGGAAGTATTTAACTTGTACACAGTGTGGGTAGGGAGTTAGTCTCCTCAGAATGCACCTCCCTAGCCTATAGATTATTTCGAGCTGAATACAATTAAGGCCTAACAAACTCAAAAAGAGTTTTTTTTTTGTTGTTGTTGTTGTTTAAATCTCTCCCTTACCTTCCTAAAGAGATTCAGATAGAAACCTTGACATATTCACCTCAGCATATTTGCCTTAACACATCTGAATTAAATGTGGCAGTCAGCAAGGATCCAAGCAAAATTCTGTTCCCTAGATTCTCATAGTTCATGTGTAGCCCTGAAAGAATTTGTTTACCAAATGTATGCTCTTTCTTATCTACCTAGGAATTACCTCCTTCTCTCTTCTTAGTAAAAAATGACATATATACCACATTTTTCCTCACTGTCTTGGGAATTTTCATGCTTATGTGAATTTCCCATGCTCACGAATTAAAATTTCATTTTCTCCTATTAATCTGCTGTATGTCATTTGGATTCTTCGACCAGCCAGAAGAACTAAAGGGGTAAGGAAAAGTGTCCCTTGCCCTGAAAACACAGAGGTATATACATATACTTTATATTTATAGCATTTAATTAAAATAAAATCATTTAGCTTATAAAACAGAGACATGTCTGGGAATTCAATAACTACCACTTTTTACCTACTAATTGTTCTGAGAAAGGAATTTTGATAGTCAATTTTTGGAGATGTGAACATTAACCCTCCACAAGAAATGTTTAGCACCCTTTTAAAAGCCTTCATCAGTTATGCTATAAAATGTTCAAACTATGATATGTACCACCATAGAATATATTCTAAAAAGCTTCCAAAATGTTTGAGATAGTATAAATATCCATTTATCATCCCCGAATCTATACCTTATAAATCAGAATTATTTTTCTGCATACTGATATGCCATTATTTAGTAGGGCATCCAAAATTACATAAAGAAAATACATTTTACATTTTATCACGAATCCCATTGTCAATAGATGGCAATGATATTCTTTGCAGTTGATTCCTTCCTTCTCTTTAGTTACCTCTTCTTGATAAAAATTTCATAACACAGTAAGGTTATTTATATCTGAAAAGTTCTGTATTTCTACCATTATAATTTGTCATGTCACTATAGGCCAGGTATGGGGAAGGTATAGCATGACATTGCTTTATTAATGCTGACACTTCCCTGTGGATTGAGGGAGTTTTCATACCGTGTATATATAGAAGCATGTTATTAGCATTCAGATGGGGTTTCTCCATCAACTAATCCACTTCAAAATATTTGGATGAAATCAAATTTGCTTACCAGTCAGCTACATATAAAATATAATTTACAGACTTGGGTTCACATTAGTGGAGTTTAGTTATTTAGAGCATGGAAGAATTATCAGTCAGTCTCATTTCAAGGGAAGACAGACTGGAATTCACTGGCACTGTCACTTTGCCGGTCCTGAGTTGATTTATACAATGTGCATTTCAAATGTTTAAAAATATGTCGACCTTGGAATCTTACTGATAAAGTTGGTAACATTAAGTTTTGAATGTGTCATTTATAAAATCTCATGAAATGATGGTCTTTTTTTTTTCCTGTGAAATTTACAAAGTGAAAGTTTAATTTCATTATATTTGAACAAAGTTGAGGCTGAGTGGAAGCAGAATTTATCACTCCAAAAACATGCCTTTTTGGGGGATATTGATTATTTTAAACTGGTGTTTTGTGTTTTTTTTTAAGAAACAAAAGATTCAAGCAAAGCCTTTTATCCTTCTTACCTGCTTAAAGGAATTTCTGTAGAAAAACCTGCTTCAAGAAAGGGAAGGACCACCATAGCATAATTTGAACTAAATGTGGCAGACAGGGAGGAATTTAACAAAGTCTGTCTGTTAGACTCCCCTCTGTGTCCCATTGTTTATCACAGTCCAGCAATAATTTATTTACCAAATGTTTGCTTTCTTATCTGCCTGTGAATTGCTTACCCTTTTGAACTTTCAGACACCTGCCTCCCTCTTCTTGGTCTGAATTGCATATAAGCCTCAATTGTCCTGTTAGGTGAGGTGGGTCCCATAATCTTACAGAACTTACTAGTATGTAAAAAGATTGCTTATGTTTTCCTCTTAATCTGTCTCATGTCAATTTGACCACTGAACCAGCAAGAAGACATTAGAAGAGTAAAAGTAAAATTACTTTTCCTCTCCTACAAGGCAAACACATAGTTACCTAAATAAGAAATATGCATTTTCTGTAAAGATTTATTTATATATTAAAACATGTTTAACTATAAGCATAAAGCATGATTAACTAACAGAATTATGACTTCTTTACCAGCATTCATTTATATTCTCCCTAAAACAAATTTATAAGGTAAGTACTGTAGGTATTCTTGTTTTACAGATGAGTAAACTAAGTCACAGAGATTAAACAATTTTCCCAACAACACAAAAACAAAGAAGGGATAGTGCCAGGATTATAGCCCAAGCACAGTCTGTGTCTATTTGTAACCACATCCGACATAAATATCAATGGGAATAAAACCTGAACTGACCTGAAGATGGAGGTCAGATGAGGGTCTGGCGATGGGGTTGAGCAACTCTTTGCTATCAGATTGAGTATGTTTCTGTCTAATAGAAGAAATCTGTTCTCATGGGAGACTTCAAATAAAGAAGTTAACAGTAAAACTGCAACATCTAAGCACACAGAGAAGCCATATAAAGAGTTTCTAGGTAGACCAGGCAACATTACCTATAGCACATTGCTGTGAAGAAATGTTTTGTTTCTCTAGTGCAGCCGTGGGCAAACTACGGCCCGCGGGCCGGATCCAGATGTTCTATCTGGTTCTCTTGCTCTCCCCTCCGCTCCTTTACTTTGAATTTATATTATTTCACACAAACACTCCATCCATGCTTTTGTTCCGGCCCTCCGGTCCAGTTTAAGAACCCATTGTGGCCCTCGAGTCAAAAAGTTTGCCCACCCCTGCTCTAGTGGATAAGATTTCAAATAAAGTAATCTTCAAACAAAAAATTAATCACTCTGGGTTTGGGAGACTAACCATAGCAAGGAGCCAACTGCCTGGCCCGGCCTAGCAAGGGACCAGGGACATGTGATCTGCAGGCCTAGGGCTATGCAAGACATAAAGGATTCACTCAGGTCCACAGAAATACTGCTGACTTCTCCTGTCTGAGGGAAGGTTTTCACTAGGTTTTTTTCAAAAGAGGAAGAATAAAAATTTCCCTTAGAATTTCAAGGATAATGTTCTGGTATGCTGTATCTTTTTTTTCCCTAAGTCTAGTAAAATTGTAGGTAAAATTCACATAAGCATGAAAATTCTCATTCCTTTTTTTAATTTTTAATTTTTTTTTCAATTTTCTCTCTCTCTCTCTTTTGGTAATTCTCCTTTCTTAAAATAAACTTGATCTTTCTCAAAGAAGTCTTTCTTATATTTTGTAAAAGATTAGAAAAGTTAATTAATCAAGACTTAAATGAATATTATTAAGCATTACTTGGCTATTACATTAGGGAGTGGTATACCTTTATTTATTTCATAATTTTATGTTATGTCTTCCAAATAAATTTCATTTCCAATTAATTGGCATCCCATCATACTTTAAGTGCTATTTGTTACTGGAGTGCATACCAAAGATTTTGGAATTTTTTGTTATTTAAAATAATAAATATATTATCTCATAAAATTTAATTTTATATTTAACCTGTTTATATCTGCTCTTCTTCTCTCATACTTTTATTCTTTGTTAATTTTCAATTATAATTTACTTTCAGTATTATTTTGTATAGGTTTCAGATGTACAGTATAGTGGTTCGACAATCATATGCTTTACATAGTGTTTCCAGTTCCCCTTGATATGCAACATACATAGTCATCACAATATTATCTTATATAATAAAAGGTTAACATGCAAATTGACAGAATGACAGAACAACTGGTTGCTATGATGCACACTGACCACCGGGGGGAAGACACTCAACACAGGAGCTGCCCCCTGGTGGTCAGTGTGCTCCCACAGGGTGAGCACCGCTCAGCCAGAAGCCAGGCTCACGGTTGGTGAGCGCAGCGGTGGTGGCAGGAGCCTCTCCCACCTCCGCAGTGGCGCTAAAGACCCCTCAGGAGATGAGGGGAGTGGGCCTAAGCCAGCAGTTGGACATCCCCGGTGGGGGGGGGGTCTGGGATTGTGAGAGGGTGCTGTGAGAGGGCACAGGTTTGGCTGAGAACCCCCCCTCCAAATGCATGAATGTCATGCACCGAGCCTCTAGTTTATTATAATCCCTATGTTTTACTTTACATCCCTAAGACTATTTTGGAGCTACTAATTTGTGTGGTTTTTTTTTGTTGTTGTTGACATTATTATAGATATCCCCCATTTTCCAATTGTAGCTCTTAAGCACTTCACCTCTTTCTCCCAGTCCCTCAACACCCCTCCTTTTATTGGTGGAAATGGGTCACATGAAAAGCATTTCGGGTACCCATGCATAGAGGATGAGGTATAGCGGTAAAATTTACTGGAGTAGAAATAAAGGACCATTTCCAGGTGCTCGTTGTCTTATCTATGACCAGGTGGCTTAGCTCCATCCTGCTGTGGAAGAAGTCCAGTCTTGTCTTCATCAAGCCCAGAAGGGTCAAGGTCCAGAAATTCTGTGCTATTGGCCCACATTGGCAGGGCGTCCAAAGCTTCCTTAATTCAGTTCAATCCATGCCAAAGATTAGTTTCTCTTCTCCTCCAGGGAGCTTACGCTCTGTGACCAACTGTGCTGCTGCACCCAGGCCTGCACTTAAGCCCTGTAAGGGGCTATTGTCCCCTAGGGAGCCTGCTTTGGGAATTAAGTCCCCTAGAAAGAGGATGTGGCATCCCATGGGGAGCTGTGACTGTTATAGCTGCCTAGTAAGTCAGGCTTAATTATTGAGTCACCTCCACAGTATATTCAGCTTGTTGTCTGATTTCATTTGCTTCCTTTATTAATACTAACAAACTACCCACACTAACATCCTCCTATACTTTTCCATTGTGTTTTACATATCAGCTACGGTTCTCGCTTAAGTTACCATATTTGTTTGATATGCAATCACACCTCAGTCATAACTTAAATAATTTTGTTCAGTTTACTTCCCCAAATTGTAGCTAGCAGTAAAGAGATGCTTGCAGGTTAAAAGTCCAGTTTAGCATTCTAATCAAAACATAACAGAAAAGTAAAATAATCACTAGTTTTCTTCAACTAGCTTTCTGTGTTTTTTTCCTTTCAGTTGTGAGAACAACTAGCAAATATATTTTCTCCACTCACTAATTGTCATTTATCATAGTACTGCAGTAAGTTAGAATTGTTTTATATATCAACTAAAGCAAAATGAAAGCTTTTAGTCTCTATAAAAGCAATTCTTAAATTTAAGAACAAATTTAGAAAATAATCTAGTCCTCACGAGGGGAGGGCCATCACTAATCTTAAATGGCAAAGTACAAATTTTTTGAATCTATAATTCTTAAGAACAGGCAGCTTGGAATTGCTAATCCTGTCCATTTGGTGGGTGAAACAATGATTTTTGGTTCATGAAACTTACACATTCATGAATTTCAAATCGCTTTATAAATCATTGGAATCTCTGTCTTTAAATTGATGACATTTGCCTACAGCAGTTCAAGAAAAGCAGATAATAGGAAAGAGCAGGCTCATTCTTGTCTAGTTTCATACGTTGCAACAGGAACAAATACCAAAATAAGCAATATATATTATAATTTGTACATAGCTCACAAACGTTACTTCCTTATTGTATTTTGCATTGCAGAAAGTAAAACCTTTTTGAAGACAATTTGGGACAAATGTTGACTTTAGTATTATTGTATTAGGGGAACAAATGATATATAATAGTCTTCCTATAATTCTTAAATGTTTGAAAGTTGCATTGCCTCTAGTACATATGCATATTTTAATGATTCTCCATTAGTTTTTTCTTCAGTATAAACACAATTTGTTAATCTTTGAAATGTGTTTCAATAATCAAAGAGAAAAAGTTAGTTAAGTTTTAACTTCTTTGTAGGTGATTATTATTTCCAAATTTGGGATGAAATTATATTCCTATTGAATTACTACTAAAAAAGGCTTCCATTAAGATTCAAAAGATTCTTTGGCATTTTCTGACAGTAATACAATAAACAGACTCCTACTTATCATTTAGATTCTATGTGGAGCCTAAAAAATATCTGCCCTGAAAAGGTGCTGAAAGTAAAGTAGATCAATATCAAAACACTTTTACAAATTCAATCTGACAAGCTTGACCAGGTACATTACAAAAAATACTTGACATGAATATAATTAAACTCTTCATTATTCATTTAGACATGGTGGCTTGTTGTTGGTTCTTCTCAAGAAGTGATGGAAAAGTAAATGTGAATGAGTAGAAGCTGGAATTGTAGGAATGAAAGAATTTATGTGTGTTTTCATTTGTATGTCTGTGCTTTTATTTTTACATATCTATGCTAAATCAGTACCACTTTAAACTTCAAAAAATATTTAGCATACTTAAAGAATATTCATTCCCTATAGAAATATCCTTATCTAATAAAGAGGGAATATGCTAATAGACCCTTACGCCATGACAAAGATGGAAGCACCCACAGCCAATAAGAGCCAATAAGGAGGGAATATGCTAATTTACTGCCCCACCCTCAAAGATGGAAGTGCCCACAGCCACAAGATGGCGGTGTCAAGTCCCCTCAGCCCCATTGGGGCGGCAGGGGCATAACAAGCCTCCAGAGTCCCCCAGTCCCCTCAGCCCCCCAGCCGCCCAGGGCCAGCCCAAGGTGCAGGCAAGCCTCAGATGGTGGCTGCCCAGCTGCCCAGGGCCAGCCTGAGGGTTGCGCTGCCAGCAGTGGCAGCAGCAGAGGTGTGATGGGGGCGTCGCCTTCCCCTGATCACCAGGTCGCCTCCCGCCCCATAAGGGCTCCTGGACAGTGAGAGGGGGCAGGCTGGGCTGAGGGACCCCCCCCTCCAGTGCATGAATTTTCATGCACCAGGCCTCTAGTCCTATATAATAAAAGCCTAATATGCTAAGTGTCCGACCAACCGTTCAACCATTTTATCAGTTACTATGAGGTGCACTGACCACCAGGGGGCAGACTCTCCAACTAGTAGGTTAGCTAGCTGCTGGGGTCTGGCTGATTGGAACTGGGCAAGATGGGTCTGACATGCCCTGGAGCCTTCCTGCTGATCCCTCCCAGCCTCTAAAATATTTCTTCTAATTAATTTCCTTTCAATGTGCATGAATCTGTGCACTAGGATTCTAGTAATTTATAAATGATGAACCCTATGGAAAATCACAGACTTAAATAATAAAAATAAACTATGGAGAATAAAGTACTTAAAAGCATAAGTAAAAATTAATAGAATATGAGTATAAGAAAGATATTTCTCAGCATGAATCACTAATGGAAATTGACCTGATAAAGAAATAAAATATTTATGTAAACGCAAATCAACTAAAAGTTAAAATAGAAAAATTCAACAAAAATAAAAGAAGACTGTCAATATTTTACAATTTGATACGATGTTTTGTTTGATTTTTGTTTTATATTTTGTTTACCAATACTTCTGCATTTTTAGGAACTACTTATCATCAACATTAGTATACTTTAGAGCATTCATTTGGATTTTTTTTTCTTTTCTATCTCTTCTTCAACAAATATGTATTGAGTTTCTGCTCTCTGCTAGGTACCATTAAAGACAATGATGATGCAATGATGAATATGAACAACTTATTTTCATGAAGCTTATATTGTAAAAGGAGATAGAGATTATAAATCTATATATATATATATAAAGCCAGGGGCCATGATGACCAAAATGAACAAATGTCTGGTCACCATGAGGCGTCATTGACTGGTGAGCAGGCTGAACTGCTGACTCTCAGTCCCTCCCCCTGGCTCCCACGGGTGGTAGCAGCTCGCTCCTGCCTCTCGCTCCCACCCACCTCCAGCGAATCACTGCTGTCCATAGCCAGCGATGCAGCTCAATCAGGGGGTGGGGCCAGCCAACATTGCAGCCCCTCCCCCCACCGGCCTGCCCCTGATCAGACTCTACCATACCAATTAAGTGCAGACTGCACAGAGCCTGGAATCTTCCTGGCAGCCCCGAGTCCCTAGGGTTGAGAATTCTAATGGCCCTGCCCAGAGAGTAGAGGTGCCTGATGGGCAGGGACAGGGACCACAGGCCTCCAGGGAGCACCACAGAGTTGGCAAGGAGAGGAGAGGGCCTGCGGAATGGGGAGGAGGCAAAGCCAGTGGACATCAGCCCAGAATCCAGCCCTTCCCCCCAGAGGCATCAGGCCCTCAACCCAGAACCCCAGCCCGAATCGGAAGAGCCCAAGGGAGGCTTCAGGAAGCTCTATGCAGAGCTGCGCATTGAGAACGAGAGACTTTGTGAGGCCCTGACTGAGACCACACTGCTGACCGGTGCAGTTCAAGGTGGAGCTGGAGTGCGCCACACAGAGGCAGGAGCGCTTTGCAGAGAGGCCGGCCCTCCTGGAGCTGGAGAGATTTGAGTGCAGGGCCCTGGAATACAAAGCTGCTGAGCTGAAAGAGGAGCTGAAGGGCCTGCCCAACTTCCGGGCTGACAACCAGTGCCTGAAGGATGAGAATGTGGCCCTAATCCGCATCATCAGCAAACTGTCCAAGTGACCCCAGAGGACTTGCCCCTGCACCCTGCATTTTATTTATTTATTTATTTGTTTGTTTGTTTGTTTGTTTGTTTTTAATTGTTTGAAGTATTACAAATAGTAGTACATATTTCTCCTTTTTTTTCCCCCCATTGACCTCCCCCCTGGCCTCCCCTACCCCCCAGTATATGCCTTTACCTGCCCTCCCCTCCTTCCGCAGTGTCTTGTATCCATTGGTTATGCTTATATGCACGCCTACAAGTCCTTTGGTTGACCTCTTACAGCCCCCCCCCGAAACCTCCCCTGCCTTCCCGCTGTAGTTTGACAGTCTGTTCAATGCTTCTTTGCCTCTGTATCTATTTTTTCCCCATTTCTTTCCTTTAAAAAATCTTGCCTCTGCAGACTAGAAATAAACATATAATAACAAAAAATGTTTGAGTCCCAATTTCAATGTCCAACATTTCTGAGTCCCTGTTTCAATGTCAAACAATTCCTTATGTGTACATGTCAGCAATGATATCTGGATGGTGGGCACATGGTGGCAATGCAGGTCCGCCCCTCTCTGGTTTGGTCCTAGCCAACCTGCTGCGATGCACAGCTGCTGACTACTAGCGTGGCAAGGCTTCATCAGTGTCTTCCATCTCTGGACTGTTTCTCCTCTTGTCTTCCTGGTTGGAGCAGACCTGTCAATTCCTCTCTGTTGCAGGAATCCACATGGTCTTGGAGTTGTTTTCTGAAAATATACAAACATATTCTCAACCAAAAGTTAATAAAGGAATCTTTTCTATATAATTGATTTGGGCTTCTGCCACACATAACCCTTCCTCTGTGAGAACATGAATGACAGGGCTGCTGGGGAGTCTCTGAGAAGCATAACCTCCCCTCAGGACCTCCAGGCTGGGAGGGGAGGACAGAGCCCCCAGGAGCCAAGGGGGCCATCTGAGGCCAGGATGGAGAGGGGAGGCTGAGCCAGGTAGGGGGACCAGGGCTGCAGGCAGGACCAGGAAGGAACTGAAGACCAGGAAGTGCCAGGACCATTAGCCAGGACCAGAGTGGCCACCGGAGGTCCCCTCTCAAGTGTGATGCCACCAGTCACCCCTCCCACTCCTGAGCAGGGATCCAAGAATGTGCCAAGCATCCTGCTGGCCTGGGCCAGTGGGCCTGTATATAGGGTCCGTGTGAAATAGGGAGGGATGTCTTTTATTTTATGCTGCTCCCTCCCCGATGCAGTTGGGGGCGATCAGGCCAGCAGGGGAGAGGAGTTGTGGGAGATCAGGTTGGCAGGTGAGGTCAGTTGGGGGCAATCAGGCCAGCAGGGGAGCGGTTAGGGGAGATCAGGCCAGCAGGGGAGCAGTTAGGGGAGATCAGGCCAGCAGGCAGAAGTGGTTAAGGCAATCAGGCAGGCAGGCAGGCTAGCAGTTAGGAGCCAGTGGTCCCAGATTGTGAGAGGGATGTCCGACTGCCGGTTTAGGCCCAATCCCTGTGGGTCCCAGATTGGAGAGGGTGCAGGCAGGGCTGAGGGACCCACCCCCTCCCCACCCACCCCCTATGCACGAATTTCATGCACTGGACCTCTAGTCCTATATAATAAAAGAGCAATATGCAAATCAACCAAATGGCAGAATGACCGGTCACTATGACGCGCACTGGCCACCAGGGGCAGACGCTCGATGCAGGAGCTGCCTCCTGGTGATCAGTGCACTCCCACAGGGGGAGTGCCACTCAGCCACAAGCTCAGCTGATGGCTGACATCCCTCAAGGGACTCCAGACTGCTAAAGTGCATAAGCTGGGTTGAAGGACCCCTGCCCCTCTTAATGCATGAATGTTGTGCACCGCGCGTCTACTTATTAAATAATGTAAAATCTCTAGCTTTGTTTTCATGTAGGCCTATATTGTTTTTAAGTTGAAGGTCCTATAATGGCAGTTAAAATTAGAAAACTCATGTTATATCTTATTTAAATGACATTACAAAGGTGAAACAAGATTATTGGTCCATTGAATTTTTATTCTTTATTTAAATCAGAATTTTTACCTTTAAATATCTGAATGAAGCTCTTGAAATTCTAGGAATTTTTGCCAAAAAGAAACTCACTCTGCAGTGTTAGATGCAAGCAAACCCATCTTATTTAGAAATTATCACAATTCTTATGTGAAATCAAGCAATTTTTGACTTTAATTAAATGGAAATGTGTTGTTTTAACTGAAGGAAAGAAAGCATATCCCAAGATATGAATGCTAGAGATGCAGTGTTTATTGGGTGAAATTCTAGACACACACACACTCACTCTCATATTCAAGCAATTGAGTTTAATCAAATGAAAAGCTAATATATGTAGAAATAGAAAATTACTTGATTTATAAAATTGAGAAATAGTTTTTATTATTTTTGGCGGTCAGGATTTAAAAGTTTATTGTACAAGTCATAGCTTAATAGGTGTCTTCCTACTTTCATGATTATCTTAATAAGCATAATATATCTTCTATCTGAAAATAAACTTGGGGATTCCTTGATATCTCATGCTATACTTATATCTTAAGAGGTAAACTATAGATAATTTTAATATTATTTAGTAAATTTAAAAATGTTATATTAAAGAGTAAACACATCTGAAATCTTCTCATAAAGACTATTTGCTGACACAGTTTACATACTCCCTGCTCATATTTAGATGCGTAAAATTGTTCTTGCCAAGATTCTCACACCCAACTAGACTACTATAAATACAACTGATGTAAGCATAGTCCATATTTAATTCCTTTTAAAGAAACAAACACATTATCAGGATCTTTTCATATGGTTTATTCAATTTGCTAACTGAATAGGGTATTTATTGACATATGATAGCTTTAGGAGTATCCGTCTCCTCAGTCCACCTAAACAGAGTTGTATAATTTATTTATTGTCATAGCCATATGATATGGCCCAATGTTTATTTTTTATATTTTAAAATCTATTTTTATTGATTTCAGAGAGAAAAGAAGAGGGAGAAAGAGATAGAAACATCAATGATGAGAGAGAATCATTGATTGACTGCCTCCTGCACACTCACTTCTGGGGATACGGCTGCAACCCAAGCGTGTGCCCTTAACAAGACTGGAACCTGGGATCTTTCAGTCCTCAGGCAGATGCCCTAGTCACTGAGCCAAACCGGCGAGGGCTCAAGATTTAAAAAGCATTTAAAATCACATTATTTTCTCAGTGCTTTTCAGTGTGAATGATATTAAAAATAAGATGTGGTCTCTTATAGATGATTATGCTTTACATTTAATTTGAGTAAAGTTGGCATCCTCTGAAAAATAGGACCACAACATTGTAAATATAGTCAGTATCTAATGTGCTAGTCTTAAACTTGTAAGAAAATTAACTGGTAACCAATATATGATATGATATTAGATAAGGGAAAGCTTACTGCCAGTTAATGAAAGGAGGGGGTGAAAACATTAATTTGTACTTTGTTTAGGGTCAGCCTGGAAGAAAAGCAAATGTTTATATATGGAGAGCTGATTGAAGTTCCAGATCTAATTATCTTGTATCTAATGGTTGCAGGAAATACTGCCAAATTTATTATTGACTTTGTAGAAGAGTCTGAGTACAAACTTGACATAGGACAGCTGAAGCAGTGAGAGAGGTGAAGCATAAATATCCCCAAACAACCTATTTTCCATATTGAAATGTATTTTGTCTAAGATGGGAAAGCTTTAATGAAGTTGAAGATGACTGTAAAGTGGCTTACCTGACAGATGAAGCAATAAGCCCATTTTCTCTCTGCAGCTAAAAGCTTAAAATTACCCATCTGTCATCTCTCTAGTGGGTGGGGATTATAATGGAAGGCGGGGAGCCATCTTAATTACATAACTGTTCCAGCTCCAATTATATATCATGTGGAGTTTAAAACATATTATCTCCGTACAATAAACTGAACATATATAACAGTGGCACTACTCACTTTTATCCTTGACATCTATATTTTTCCCATTACTAATTCTTTTCTTTAATGTAATTTTTTAGCACACTTTAACTTGATGTGACTTCTCTCTTCTTTATTTTTGCTGTTAAATTAACAAATACACAGTGATTATCTGCTGACAATTACTATGTGCCTGATCTCCTATCAGTATATCTCATATGAGTTTTTAGGAAAAAGGGAATGAACATGATTTAAATTTAAACCTCTGTTTTTCTCAGTTGTTTTTCTTGTAAAAATTGGTCTCTGTCACTTTGTATAATAGGTCTCAGGTGTCCCAAAGGGCTCCAAGAAATATATGCATTAATTTATGTGACAGTGAACAAAAGGTCCTCATAATTTATTTCAATACTTTGTCTGGACTTCAGAGGCTTTAAGTTCAAACATGGTACTATTTTGTTTTGTTTTTCCCTTTTCACTTGACCCACTGGATGATAACCTTGAGCTGAGACCTTCACATCTGAGTATGTGACAGGAATATTGAGTTTGTCAAGCTTGTGATAACACTTAAGGAGGCAAACTTTCTTTTTAAATTTTCTACATAAAATGGTATCTAAACAAGATCATCAATATACATGAAAAGCCATTAAAAAGAGGCATGGAGGACGGAGACTTGACTTGGAGAGTGAACATACAATACAATGCACAGATGATGTATTGTAAAATTGTACCCCTGAATCATACTTAATTTATTAACCAATGTTACTCCAATAAGTGCAATAAAATATATTTTTTTAAAATGCTTGGAAAGGTGATATATGCAAGGGGATATATTCTTTTTTTATTACAATGTGAAATCTAACCCCCCCAAATATTGCCATTTGTATATGGCCTTTATTTTAATGTGGAAAACATGCCTCCCACATATCTGTATCAGTTAGTTACCTCTGCATAGCAAACTCCACCAAAACATTAGCATATAACAATAAGAATTTGCTTGGCTCTCTTTTGGATCAGGTGATAGCGGTGGGGTTCGCCTGCTGCAGCTTGTTTTTATAGTTCTCTTGCTAACCTGGGACCCCTATTCTAGTCCAAACATTTTGTTCTCAGCAATGGCTGGAGCTCAAGTGGAAATGGACAAAGCCTTTTAAGCCCGGCATAAAACTGGCGCACAATTGTTTTAGCCAGATTCTATTGGCTAAATAAGCTGCATGACAGATATACTCTGTCCCTTAATGGGAAGGGCTGAAAAACTACCTGACAAAGAATATGAAATTATGAAGGAGTGAAAAGGTGAGGTTAATCTGATTAACCACAGTAAGAATCTATCAAGTGCTCATATCCTGAGAATTATGCTAGGTCAAATGGGAGATAAGAAACATAAAATAGGGTTAATATGCTGAAAGAGTTTATAATCTACTTCAGTGGATAAGAAATTGCTTAGGGGAAAAATAAATTAAATATTGTATAAATATGACTTCTGTTTTGGTTACCCATCCTACTTTTGGGGAATTTTCCACAATTTATATACAAATAGTATCTCAGTGCAAGGCAGATCATGCCCTCTGATAGAAAAGCTGAAAACACCAAATCAGTTTCTCAGCCCCCTAGAACTTAGGACCTTGTCATGGGATTTAACCTGGACCAATAGGGAGGTGGGGATGGAAGGGATGTCAGGAGTTTGAATTTGGAGCTATGCCTCAACAGAGGAGGGAGAGTAAAGAATACTTTTTGGTAGAAGGGATGCTGTTTCCAAGGACAACAATGGTGCTGTCACCTGCAAAAGGGTCCAGGAACAGAGGAACTGATGATACAGGTGTGGCCACTAGTGTTGGGCAGTTCGAGTTATCTTTCTAGGATGGATTTTGGCTGCTTTTTTTTTTTTTAAATTCCTTTATCTCATCTATACTAATAAAAGGGTAATATGCTAATTAGACTGGGAGACCTTCCGGACATCCTTCCGGACAAAGCCATGGTGGCGGGGCCAAGGCAGAGGCACTTAAAGGTGATCAGGCCAGGAGGGGAGGGCAGTTGGGGGTGATCAGGCCAGCATGGGGGGCAGTTGGGGGCGAGAAAGCCAGCAGGGGGGCAGTTGGGGCAAGCAGGCCAGCAGGCATTGTAGTTAGGGGCGATCAGGCAGGCAGGCAGGTGAGTGATTACGTCACAAAAGACACAAGGGGTTCTGGATTGCGAGAAGGATGTCCGAGGGGTCCCAGATTTGAGAGGGTTCAGGCCGGGCTGAGGGACAACCCCCCATGCATGAATTTCATGCACCGGGCCACTAGTTCTGATATACCAGTTTTCTCAGTTATATTCTTTCAATAAATTCACTTTTTTTTTATGGTCAAATAAACAGTCATAATCTGCTGTTTAAAACTACAAAGACAAACTGATATTTGCACAGTGTATAAATTAAGAAGTAAAATTTTATAGCCAATCAAAAAGAAATAGTAGCATTAGCAGAGGAGTCGAGGAAAGGTTAATGAAGATATGGGATTTAGCTGATTCTCACAAGATATCTGAATAAAGAAAAAAGATGTGGATTGGATACCCCAAGCAAGAAAAGTCACATGAATAGTTTAATTTGTACAATTAATAGCAGGTCATGTAGTAGTAACTTGAGAGAGATGGTTAAGCTGGCCCCTTCTAGCTCTCCTCCATTTCCTCTGCTTTACATTTCAATGTAAATTCTCTTCTCACCAACACTACAATAACTCAGAGTCTCTGACTTCCATGGACAATTGTTAATTATTATTATGATATTAGGTGATCTCTAACAACTTTCGTTGTTTACCACTCTCACTTGTGTCTTTTGTGACATGCACCCTCTGGAGTTTTCTGTCTCCCTGGCCCTCTCTCCAGCCTCCTTTCCAACTTTCTTCCTCTGTCCCACCGAGGCTGGTGTCCCTTGTGGTCCTTTCACAAGCATATTTGTGTTGACCACTTATTTGTTTTCCAAGACACGCTCATCATTTCCAATATGTTAAACAACCATTAATGTGTTGCTGTCTTCCAGATCTACATCTACAACCCTGATCACACTCAAGTTCCAAACATATGTAATTAACTGCCTAGGAGAGCTCTCAGATTGGTAACCCAAGAAGCAGTTCCAATTAAGTTCAAATGATTTTTTTTTTTAATCTCCTCTTTGCCTTATTGAATGGTTTCACCGATGTGGATATTTCTGACTTTTCTTCATTTTTCTCCAGTTGTCCACTATCACCACTAACCCCACCTGAGTTGAATCAACCATTAGGTCCTATTGATTTTTCTTCTGTAATATTTTTCAAGTCTGTCTCTTGTCATTTTTCCCATCTCACTGCCATTTTCTTTGCTCTGCAGGATGTTATTTCTCTCTTGATTTATGGTGGGAGTCTCCTAACTGGTAATCTTCCTTCAAGTATAGTTTTTCTCCAAATTCATTGATAATACACCCACATCTTTTAAAAAATTACTTAAATATGATTACTATATTTTTGAAAGTTATTTAATGGTCTTCCAATTGCTGTCAGAACAAACTGCTATCTTGAACTGTTATAAAATATTTCTGTGACCTTTTTTCTCCCTTACCTCTATAGATTTAGCTTTCAGTGTTTCCCTCGAACTGTTCATTTCCATCATAATCTTATGTTTATATTATGCTCCTGCGTGAAATGTATCTAAAAGCATTTATCTAAATTTGTCACTTTTCACTAATCTCTCTATCTATTGCCATTTACTTCCTCTGAATATGCCCTTCTGCTTTCACCAAATACATCCTAAACCAGACACCTAATCACTACTCAGGCATCATCTTAGGCCTTACCTCTTCTGCCAAGCCTTGCGAAGGGCTTTTCTAGGTGAACTAATAACACTTTGAACTTACTGTGTCGGGGTATTAAATGTTACAAAAATTTGTATAATTATTTTCTGTATCAAACACTAGATTCTAAATTGTGGTTATTCAAAATAAGGTACAATGAATTTAAATTTTAAAAAAATATTTTTTTATTGATTTCAGAGAGGAAGGAAGAGGGAGAGATAGAAACATCAGTGATGAGAGAGAATCATTGATCAGCTGCCTCCTGCATGCCCTCTACTGGGGATGGAGCCTGAAACCTGGCATGTGCCCTGACTGGAAATTGAACTGTGACCTCCTAGTTCATGGATCAATGCTCAGCCACTGAGCAACACTGGCCGGGCAGAATTTAAATTTTTTATATATTCTGTACACTTTCCCCCCAAAGTATTGGCCAATACCAATCATTGCATAGTATTCATGGCTTCTTATTTTTGTTCATATTGTTTCATTAGCATCATTTTTATACATATCCTTAACAAGAATTTATATTCATCACTATCATTTCATACATACTAAACACCTTTTTGATTACTAAGTCAGCTTCTTTATGCATTGATGCTGACTACTTTATTCCATTAAATATGTCAACTTAATAAATTTCTTTTGAAGTACTATGATATTTAACTTGCATTTAACTATGATATAAATATCAAAAAGATTTAAAATATGTAATTAGCTGTATTTATCAATATAGTAAAAAATTAATGAAAATCAAAGATATTCTTATAAGTCAAATTAAAGTACTCCACTGTCCATCTTGTTATGTACTCTGGAAATTAAACTTTCACATAGAAAATGTTTTATTTTTGAATTATGATTTTACTTACTAATTTTTTCCTGTGGCATTAATATTATTTATTTTCTTACTTTGATTTTGCTTTCTCATATATCTTGTGATCCAGATGTAATTTAGAATAACTTTTTTAATGTTTTAATTCTTTATTTACAATTTACATTCATTATTATTTTTATTAGTTTCAGGTATATAGCATTGTGGTTAAACAATCATATATTTTACAAAGTGGTCCCTGATGTTTCTTTTATGATTGGTTTAAGTGTCAGCAAATATTTTCTATGGAAACAAGACACAAGATATACTGTATATTTTGGAAGATATAATTTTGATGTAAAAGTCATTGCTAAAAAATGTTCATCTATCCAATATTTATAAAGCAACTACCATATTCTGAGGAGTTTTTATATGCTTGATTTATTGGTAAACAAAATATCTACATAATGGGAATAGATATGAGAAAAATGGCAAAGATAACATGGAGTGGCAGGAAATTGGGGAAAGTCAGAGTAACAATGCATTTTATTCTCTACTGTGGGTATAGAAAATAAACAGGGCATAAAATTTGCCTAGACTAGTTGAGCAGTTTTATATCTATATGAATACAATCAAAATTTATTCAGAATAACTTCACAAGTGTGTTCGGCTTCAATTTCCTTCTCCTAGTGCTTAGATAGAATCCTTCTAAATTTCCTTTCAAGAAGGTTCACCCTTTTTTGGTATTCCATAGTTATATTAAAAGGTATACATCAAGAGTTCTCTAATCCTCCAACTCAGCATGGATACAGAATCATAGGGTGACTGGCATAGAGCCAGGGCAATAAAGTTGTATTACTTGAATATGTGCATGCCACTTGTACTGTGTACTCTCTTCCCTAATTAAAGTCTGGCCGAGTGTTATTTTCTGCCATTACACAAAGTAATACAGACCTTGATTAACTTTTTCTTAAGTGTAAAAATTCCCTTCCCCAGTCCCTCTCCAAATCAGTTGTCTGTAAAGGAGTTCCCAAATTATTTATTGCTAAATATTGTGATTATGTTACTCTCCTCTGGCTCCACTCTATACACAAATCTAATAAAAATGATTTTTCCTTTTATCTTGTGCAGCTGACTCCACTCTTGGATGCGATCCTCTTCATAGACTTCTTTTCCATGATCTTTCTACTTTTGTTTCTAAAATGTTATTTTAGAAACACTGTAATGTTTGCCTGTAGGTAATACCACTCTATCTGCAATGTTAAAACTGACACCCACTCAAGTGCTAGACAAGAGAATTATCTATCTCAGGAAGCTCAACTTTGGTAGATTTTGTATTTAATCAGTTGAAAAAGGGAATGATAGGGAAGAACTGTACATGAGTTTTGTATTGAAACAATCCAAAAAAAGGCAAAGAAAATTATCAAAGAGATGGGAGTTAGCATTCTTTATTCTAAAATAATAAGAGATATGATTGGATATAATCAACATATATTTGTAACTTAATAAAAGTTCCAACATGTTTGCAGCTGAAGCAGATTAGATCATTTTATGAAGAATTATGGAGTTTACATGGAGTATGACCATCACGGTGACAGGCATGTCTGGACCATTCTATAAGCTGCCAGGTGGTACTCACCCCCTTCTTATACACATGCCTGATCCAAAGAATGCTTCTTTTGTATGTGATCTTAGGCTAACAAAAGACTGTCACATTTGTCTGGCAAGAGAAGGAGGGGATGAGGCATAAGTATTAAAGAAGCATTCTATATATCCGGGCATTTCCATTTTTTTAAGTATTTTAAATTTTTTAAAATTATAATTGGCATTATATTAGTTTCAGGTGTATAACCCAGCGATTGGACATTATATAACTTACTTAATGATCTACCCAATAAATCTAGTTACCATCTGACATCATACGTAGTTATTACAAAATCAGTTCAAAGCTACGGCAGCTTGATGCGGAGTGTCCTTTCCTGGGAAGGAGTTTGGTGGGGCCACGCCCACTGCTTGGGGTGTGCTGCTGCCTCTGTAACAGCTCACTGCAAAACAAATGCTGAATGCTTTTTACCCTCTGTTCCTTTTTTTTTCATAAAGGTGAAAATCCTCTTCAGATTTCTTTCAATTAGCGAAATCAGGTACTAATGTAAGATTTTTTGTAAAAGCAAAGTGGTGTCCATGAACTTTCAAAATCAGAAAGTGTCTGTATTTAGAATCGTCTTGCTAAAGTGCACTTTTATTGCTCTCCAGAAAATATCATTTTGAAAGGAAACATAAAACTGTCTCTTGTCTCTATGAAACAGAAATGAATATAATTCTGATATGAAAAAGATATCTCAGTGGTAATTTCTTATTAATGTTGTTAATATTGAAGCTCTTTTCCATGGCATGGAGTCAGATAGCTCCTGTGTGCTTTCAGATAATTTGTTTTTACCTTCCTCTGCCACCTCTGGTCAATAATCCATCAATATTTTATAGTCTGGTTTCTATCTCAGTATTCCCACTTACAACAAGATGGCATTCTAAAGGAGCTTCGGTAACTGCCTTTTCATCAGCCCATGACATTCCTATTCTTTTGTGGAGTAATAGGTGAGGGTTTGGATATTCAATTTTTCATTAACTAATAGTTATTTATAATGTGCTAGCTACATAGACATTTACTAATTGGTCAATTATCAACCATTGCTAACAGTTGTTCTTTTCTCAAGCATTGCAAACATAACAAGCATCAATGATACTTCCTCTCAAAAATGTGTTTGCTCCTCTCTCTGTGAGAATCCCATCAAATATGTTTGTGGTGCAATACAGATACCTATATTTTATCAAATACTGTAGGTCATTGGTCGGCAAACCGTGGCTCGTGAACCACATGCAGCTCTTTGGCCCCTTGAGTGTTTTAATGCCACTTCTTCAAAATAGACTCACCCAGGCCGAAAACCGACTTCTGCGCATGGACCATGAAGTTTCAATCACACTGTATGTGCACGTCCACACGTGGTATTTTGTGGAAGAGCCACACTCAAGTACAAAGCTCGATTCCTGGTAGGGAGCATGCAGGAAGCAGCTGATGGATGATTTTCATTATCGATGTTCCTATCTTTCTCTTCCTGAAATCAATCCTATCTAATAAAGAGGGAATATGCTAATTGACCATCACAACCTCACAAAGATGGCAGCGCCCACAGCAAATAAGGAGGAAATATGCTAATTGACTGCCACGCCCTCAAAGATGGTGGTGTTCACAGCCAAAAGATGGCGGTGCTCAGTCCCCTCAGCCCTGCCGGGGCAGCAGGCGTGCAGGATGGCTGGGCCCAGCCCCGGATGGGTCTGGCCGCTCTGTGCGCCTGCCTCCGGAGTCCCCAGTCCTCTCAGCCCCACAGCTGCGCAGGGCCAGCCTGAGGTACAGGCAAGCCTCGGATGGTGGCTGCCCAGCCGCTCAGGGCCGCTCAAGGCTCAGGTAATCAGGGCCGGACGAGGCTTGCGCTGCCGACAGTGGCAGCAGCAGGTGTGTGATGGGGGTGTTGCCTTCCCCTGATCACTGGGTCGCCTCCCGCCCCTGAGGGCTCCCGGACTGTGAGAGGGGGCAGGCTGGGCTGAGGGACCCTCCCTCCAGTGCATGAATTTTCATGCACCGGGCCTCTAGTAAAAATTTATTCTTCTCTGAAATCAACAAAAATACTTTATATTGAAAATTTATTTTTATTTTTTAAAATATATTTTATTGATTTTTTTACAGAGAGCAAGGGAGAGGATAGAGACTTAGAAACTTCGATGAGAGAGAAACATTGATCAGCTGCCTCCTGCGCACACCCTAGTAGGGATGTGCCCACAACCAAGGTATATGCCCTTGACCAGAATCGAACCCGGGACCCTTCAGTCCCCAGGGCAACGCTCTATTCACTGAGCCAAATGGGTTAGGGCTTATTTTTTACATATTACATGTTGCATAGTATTTGGTATTTAAATTTTCCTTTCAGAAATACTCATTGCTTAATAGAATATAGACCAGCGTGGGCAAACTACGGCCCGCAGGCCGGATCTGGCCGGTTCAGCTGTTCTATCCGGCCCCTAGAGCCGAAAGAGCGGAGGGTTCTCTTGCTCTCCCCTCCGCTCCTTTACTTTGAATTTATATTAGTTCACACAAACACTCCATCGATGCTTTTGTTCCGGCCCTCCGGCCCTCCGGTCCATTGTGGCCCTCGAGTCAAAAAGTTTGCCCACCGCTGGTATAGACAGTGGTGTGTTAAATTGTTCCCTACTAATATTTTGAGGAACTTTGCTGTGCGGTAAAGTATTCCAGCATTAAATATCTATTTATCTTTTTGATTACATAGAGAAAAATAATTGTGGGCCTGAACTTCTCTCCCCTGCCACCTACAACAATTATTTTAAAGTGTAGTTTTAATTAAAAAACAACAGCAATAATATTTATTCAAAACGTTTGCTAGGTGGGAGACATCATAAAAAATTGGAGGAAAAATGGTAAATATACAATGTCCTTGTCCTTATACAGTTTATAAGCTAGTGTGGGAAACAAACTTAAGCAAATAATCATGCACTTGACTTAAAATAATTGTGATAAGTGCTATGAGAGGAAAGTATACATGGTACTTTCACATTATGTAAAGGGATATAATTTAAGAAGGCAAGTAGTCTTTTGTAAGGAAACTAAATATTCTGAGGATATAAAAGTAACCCAATTGAAGAGAAGAAGAATAAAGAGCATTCCAAATCTAGAAAACAATGTAACTGAAAGCCTGGAATAAATTAGATAAAACTAATGTGGCTTAAATACAATGAGCATAATTTAGATGGACAGAATGGGATTGTTTTGGTTATTAAAGTCAAATTAATGTAAGGTCACCCTTCCTCCCTTCTTTCTTCCTTTCTGTCAATGTTTTCTTTCCTTATTCCTTTCTTTTTTATTTCTTCCATGTCTAGTTAAGGAATTGGATCTTAATGTAAAAGCAATAAGGACTAGTTGAAAGGATCTAAGTATATAAGTGAACAGAATGTGTTTGGCTTTGAAAACAGCAATATAAAAAAATAGACTGGGGATGGGTCATCTGGTGGTAACATACAAAGTAAAGATATTAACAGAAAAGCCAGATGAGAATTATGATTTTTAAAGGGGAGAGCAAAGGAAATGGAGAAGGATCAAATAACAGAGATGTATTTTGTAGATAAAATTGACAAAGTTTAGTGATTGATTTAGGCATTTATTTTTGACTAGAGGCCCGGTGCACAAAATTCGTGCACTGGGGGGGGGGGCAGTTGTCCCTCAGTCCAGCCTGCACCCTCTCCAATCTGGGACCCCTCAGGGGATCGGGCCTAAACCAGCAGTCGGACAACCCCCTCACAATCTGAGACTGCTGGCTCCTAACCACTCACCTGCCTGGCTGCCTAATTGCCCTTAACCACTCTGCCTACCAGCCTGATCACCACTAACTGCTCCCCTGCCATCCTGATTGACACCTAACTGCTCCCCTGCTGGCCCAATCACCCCCAACTGCCCTCCCTGCAGGCCCAATCACCCCCAATTCCCCTCCCCTGCAGGCCTGGTCCCCCAACTGCCCTCCCCTGAAGGCCTGGCTCCCCTCCAACTGCCCTCCCCTGCAAGCCTAGTCCCCCCAAAATGCCTTCTCCTGCAGGGCTGGTTGCCCCCAAATGCCTTCCCTGCCAGCCATCTTGTGACAATGTGGGGGCGGACATCTTGTGACAACATGAGGGTGGCCATGTTGTGGTGGCCATCTTGTGACAACGTGGGGGTGGCCATCTTGTGATGACATGGGAGCAGCCATACTGTGGTGGCCATCTTGTGATGATGTGGAGGCAGCCATCTTGTGACCACTTGGGGGCAGCCATCTTGTGACATGAGGGCATGAGGATCAATTTGCACATGACCTCTTTTTTTTAATTTAATAAATCTTTATTGTTCAGATTATTACAATTGTTCCTCTTTTTTCCCCCCATAGCTCCCCTCCACCCAGTTCCCACCCCACCCTCTGCCCTTTCCCCTCCCAACTGTCCTCATCTATAGGTGTATGATTTTTTCCAGTCTCTTCCCGCACCCTCCACACCCCTTTCCCCCCGAGAATTGTCAGTCCACTCCCTTTCTATGCCCCTTATTCTATTATATTCACCAGTTTATTCTGTTCATCAGATTTTTTATTCACTTGATTTTTAGATTCACTTGTTGATAGATATGTATTTGTTGTTGATAATTTTTATTTTTACCTTTTTCTTCTTCTTCCTCTTCTTAAAGAATACCTTTCAGCATTTCATATAATACTGGTTTGGTATTGATGAACTCCTTTAGCTTTTTCTTATCTGTGAAGCTCTTTATCTGCCCTTCAATTCTGAATGATAGCTTTGCTGGGTAAAGTAATCTTGGTTGTAGGTTCTTTCTATTCATCACTTTGAATATTTCTTGCCACTCCCTTCTGGCCTGCATAGGTTCTGTTGAGAAATCAGCTGACAGTCATATGGGTGCTGCCTTGTAGGTAATTAACTGTTTTTCTCTTGCTGCTTTTAATATTCTCTCTTTGTCTTTTGCTCTTGGCATTTTAATTATGATGTGTCTTGGTGTGGTCCTCTTTGGATTCCTTTTGTTTGGGGTTCTGTGCACTTCCTGGACTTGTAAGTCTATTTCTTTCACCAGGTGGGGGAAGTTTTCTGTCATTATTTCTTCAAATAGGTTTTCAGTACCTTGTTCTCTCTCTTCTTCTGGCACCCCCATAATTTGGATGTTGGTATGCTTGAGGTTGTCCCAGAGGCTCCTTACACTATCTTCAACTTTTTGGATTCTTTTTTCTTTTTGCTTTTCCGGTTGAGTGTTTTTTGCTTCTTTGTATTTCAAATCTTTGACTTGATTCTTGCGGTCCTCTAGTCTGCTGTTAGGTCTCTGTATAATATTTTTTATTTCAGTCAGTGTATGTTTAATTTCTAGTTGGTCCTTTTTCATATCCTTGAGGGTCTCACTAAATTTATCGGCCTTTTCTAGGAAATACTTGAAAAACCTTATAACCGTGGTTTTGAACTCTATAGCCAGTCGTTTGCTTTCCTCCATTTCTTTATTTGTGATCTGTTTCTTTGTCTCCGCATTTCCGCTACTTCCCTGAGTTGGTAGAGTAGCTTTGTGTGGTAGGTGTACTAAAGGGCCCAGCCTCCCCAGTTACCTGAGGTGGACACTCTTGGTGCACCCCTTTGTGGGCTGTGTGCACAGTCTTGTTGTAGTTAAGTCTTGATTGTTGTTGGTATCACTGGGAGGAATTAACCTCCAGGCCAATTGGCTGTGAGGATCAGCTGTGTCTACGCTGGGAGAACTGTGCTGGAGACACCCTTATGAGACAAGACTTGCAAAATTGCAAAAGCCTCTGTGCTCAGCTTGGATGGGGCGGAGTCTCAAGGCGGAGCAGACAGCATTGGCTTCCTGTCAGCCCTGCCCTATGAGTCCCCTGTGTCAGTGTCCCATGGTAATCACTGCAAGCACCTCTGAGAGAAAGCTGCCCTCGACTTCCGCCCACTGCCAGACAGTCCAGTTTCTCCCCGAATGAGTCTGGGTTCCCAGAGTCTCGCCCAGAACTGGAGTTCAGTGTGGTCAGGAGCTTCCATCTCCCTCCCGCTTGAGCAAGCCAGCCACGCACTCAGCAGTCAGTCCTCTCTGCATGCATGTGCCTCTGGACCTCTGCCTTCCACAGCTCCCAATTCTCAGTGTGCTTTTCTCTTTTCCTGACAGTCCAGATTCCCCCCAAATGAGTCTGGGTTCCCAGAGTCTCACCCGGAATTGGAGTTCAGTGCAGTCAGGAGCTTCCATCTCCCCACTTGAGAAAGCCAGACACGCACTCAGCTGCCCGTCCTCTTTGTATGTGCGCACGTCTCCATGCCTCAGCCTTTTGTAGCTCCTCTGAGTCTCAATGTGCTTTTCTCTTTTCTTCTAGTTGTAGAATTTCCACTCAGCCAGCTTTCCTGTGGTTCTGGATGGTGTCCGTTTTGTCTTTTAGTTGTAGTTTTGAAATTGTTATGCGAGGCAGCAGTTTAGGTGTTTAACCTATGCTGCCATCTAGGTTTCTCCTGCATATTACCTCTTTATTATATAGGATAATTCCTTTTCCTCACCAATCTGTGACATCCAGGCATTTGGCTTAAAAAACAGTATGCATAGAGAAGTCATTTGTTGGCCTGACAAACATGGGTAGAGGGGTAGATTTGAGAGTTCAGTTTTGTACAAATTAAATTTCAAGTTTTTGCAAGACATGCAAATATGGAGATCATGTGTATATTTCTGGGTTTCCATACAGTCTAGCCTTAAGAAATTGTTTTGAAAGTTATTAGTATACTAGAGGCCCAGTGCACGAAATTCATGCATGGGGGTGTGTGTCCCTCAACCCAGCCTGCAACCTCTCCAATCTGGGACCCCTCAAGGGATGTCTAACTATCCGTTTAGGCCTGATCCTCTCAGGATCAGGCCTAAATGGGCAGTTGTACATCCCTCTCACAATCCAGGACTGCTGGCTCCCAACTGCTCTCCTGCCTGCCTTCCTGATTGCCCCTAACCGCTTCTGCCTGCCAGCCTGATCACCTTCTAACCACTCCCCTGCCAGCCTGATTGATGCCTAACTGCTCCCCTGCCAGCCTGATTGATGCCTAACTGCTCCCCTGCCAGCCTGATTGCACCTAACTGCCCTCCCTTGCAGGCCTGGTCACCCCTAACTGCCCTCCCCTGCAGGCTTGATTGCCCACAACTGCCCTCCCTTGCAGACCTGGTCCCTCCCAACTGCTCTCCCCTGCTGGCCATCTTTTGGCAGTCATCTTGTGTCCACATAGGGGCAGTCATCTTTGACCACATGGGGGCAGCCATCTTGTGTGTTGGAGTGACTGTCAATTTGCATATTATTCTTTTATTAGATAGGATTAGATAGGATAGAGGCCTGGTGCATGGGTGGGGGACGGCTGGTTTGCCCTGAAGGGTGTCCCGGATCAGGGTGGGGGTTCCCTTGGGGCATGGGGCAGCCTGGGTGAGGGGCCTCTGGTGGTTTGAAGGCTGGCCATGCCCCCAGTGATCCAAGCAGAGGTCCTGGTATCTGGGATTTATTTATCTTCTATAATTGAAAATTTGTAGCCTTAAGCAGAGGCCAAGGCAGGCCAGGGCATGCGGAAAGTTTGGCTTCCTCTATTGCGGGCGAAACCCAAGCCTCCTGCTCTCTCTGTGGCTGCAGCCATCTTGGTTGGGTTAATTTGTATACTTGCTCCTGATTGGCTGGTGGGCGTGGCTTGTGGGTGTAGTGGAGGTATGGTCAATTTGCATATTACTGTTTTATTAGATAGGATTTCAAACTTCCAAATGGTTGGAAGAGAGCCTAGTGCTCACCTAGGCACCTATTTGAGGTATAACCTTTTACTTTCCAGATCAAAATCTAAAACATGGTTTCTTTAAATCTTACTGAGAACCATTGTACCTAACTTACATCACTTGAGAACTGAGTGGCCATATAGCAAACTACCCAAGGACACTGGTGACCATACAAAAAGCAGTACCTTAATGTCAAAGTTAATATCTAGCTCTCCTATCAGGACCACAAGTTAAAGGGCTTAGAGCCCTTTGAAACTGCTGCTGTTACTGCTACCACCTCAGTTAAGACATGGAATCCTTTGGGTAGACTAAGATTTATAGTCTAAATGAATTTTCATATTATGGATTCAAATTTAACCTTTGGTATAAATTAAGCCAAAAATATTATGATTTTACAAGTATCATTTTTTACTTCTTATTGAATTTATTGGGGTGATGCAGGTTAACAAAATTATATAGGTTTTAGGTGCACAATTCTATAATATACTAGTGACCCATCACGTGAAATTGCATGAGACCTGGGACCCTTTCCCTCCCCCACGCCATGGGACCGCCCCAAGTCCCGGAGCCCCGCCCTGTGTGGCTGGAGTGCCATGGGATGGCCCCGAGTCCTCGAGTGCCACCCTGATGCCCCGCTTCTTGGTCATGCACAGTGGCAGCCAGGCCCCAACCACGCGGCACCCATATGGGGCCGTGGAAACCCTGGCAGAAGCTGCACGAAGCAAATGCTGGGACCCCCACAGCGCACACCACGCAGGACTGCAGGAACCCTGGCAGAAGCCACGCGGATCAGCCGCTGGCTCCGCCCCCGCTGCCCCGCCCCAGCTGTGCACACTGCCATCTTGTGACAGCGTTATGGTGTGAGGGTCAATTTGCATATTACCTAGTCATTGTATAGGATTATTTACACACTATATTGTGTGTTCACCACCCCAAATCAAATCAAGTTTCTGTCCATCACCATCTATTCCCCCTATACCCTCCTCTAAGTATCTTTCTAATTAATTAAGTCAAATGTATAATTGAATTTTTAACTACTCAAAAGATATATTAGATTTTTCATTTTGTTTATTATTTCACCATAGCATACTTTAGTACTTTAAGAAAAATTTGAATATAATTTAATTAACAAAACAAACCAAATGTACCCTTTTAATCAGATCATCTATAAACCAGTGCAAAAGGAAATAATACAAATTGACCCATAGGCTTTTACTAGTAGACCAATTCTTAATTAAATACCAGCTTTGCTTCCAGAAAAGTCATGATCAAAAAGCCTTTGGTCATATGTATATGTGCCTCAGAGTTGGGGACTTATAAAATCTAAGCATTAAATTGCAGTTTTTCATTAATTTAAGAGAATCCCCCTGACAATGGGAAGAGGCAGGTAAAAGCCAAGGACTTTTCTATTAGAGAGTACTTGATCCTATGTGTCTAGATGATTTGTCCTAAGTACTATGGAAAATTCATACATTCATATATGAATACATCCTAAACTCACTAACCCCAATGAAGCCTCTATAGAAAAAATTAGGCTGTAAATTTGGTAAGACTTCATACTATGCCTGAGAATTAGATGTAGTCATCTTCAATTAGGTCATTTATTGTATTCTGAATTAACACTTTTTAGGTGAACTCTTCTTTCTGTTTTAAAGAAATATTTTCTTCAAATGGTTTTATAAAGTAGATGAGAAAATAGCCTGCCTAAGGCCTCAGCATGAGTGATATATGGAAGCAAGAGGGATTGCATCCAACCCTGCATAAGTGAAGATCGCTGGGGACCACAAAATGAGCTCAGGAGGGAACATGCAGGAGGCAGCCGATCAATGACTCTCTCTCATCACTGATGTTTCTATCTCTCTCTCCCTATTCCTTACTCTCTGAAATCAACACAAATATATATTTTTTATAAAAAATAGGGACTCAGGGCCTAGAAAGCTGTGTAAACAGACTCTGCTTAGTTTCTTCACTAATTAGTACCAAAGCCTCAGTTTCTTTGTCTTGCTTTTACTTTTCATGAATATAGGAGATTTAAAAATAGTTTTCTTTGTGTTAAGTTTTACTCTTGCCTTCAAAATTCTGAAACATGTCAATATTTTCATAAGCATTCAACTTAATTTTAAACTATCACATTTACTTGCCTTGTATTAGTTATTGAAAGTTGTTCAACATACTTATACTTTGCTTCCTATTATTGTTTGTATATATTAGTTTTGATATCATCTAATGACAAGAAACACGTTTAGATAGGAAAAAACTGTTATTGTTACAGCTAAATTATGTTTTTTGATGCAGAGGCATTTTATACGAAAAGCAGAATGAGCCTTTACCTGTGCTATTAGACAGATTAACTCACAATTCTTGGTGTAGTTGGGTTTCTTGCTTATCCACAGGCACAGAATAAACCTCCATTATAAGAGCTAAAGCTGACTACCTCACTCTACACTTTAGAGTTTATAAAAGAAACATGGAGGGGTTTTATGACTGATATAATCATAATTATGTGAATAGCTAACTGTAGAACTGACGCAAGTATAAGGCAATTTTGTAATACTCCTGACATTTCAGTTTCTATCAAGCATTATGACATGGAAAAAGGAATATGAAACAATAATTTTCCTTAAAGATATATGTGATGACTTACTTTCTGAGAAAAAATGGCTATTAGAAATAAAAATTGGGTTCTATGTTCAGGGAAATACTATTTTAAAATGTGATAAAATCACACTCAATACCATAAAACTTAATGGCTACCACACATTTCCAGGTATCATAAATGATTCTCTCATAGAAAGAGAAATTATGTTTATGTTTAAAACACTTTCTCTTATTAAATAATGGCCATGAGTCCCTTGGGAATTCACTTGATGTATAGAATATGTGCTTTGTGAATATTACTGGATGCTTTTTGATTGAAAGTATGGTTCATTATTTTGATTATGTGAAATACTGTATTGCGCTCTATTTCTCTGTGCTATATTTATAGTGCCATATATTCTAGCATGTACCATCAACATTATACTGTACGACTAGGTGTAGGGGAGATAAAACATTCAACTATATATACATTTTTCTTTAAGTTTCTGAGAATACCATAAAAGGACATTCTAGTATAAGAACCTAAATTCTTATCAAACAAACTAGAGGCCTGGTGCACGAAATTTGTGAATGGGTAGGGTCCTTAGGCCTGGCCAGTGATTAGGGCTGATCAGAATCCCTTCCTCCCCACCTCCCCACCTCCTCCTTCCCTCGCTCTCTCAATGCCCCTGCCGCAGTCGCTGGTTGCCCGCCATGTTCTGTGCCATTCTCTCACGATCAGCACACATCATAGAGAGTGACCGAACTCCCATTCTCTCGATCAAAATCCCAAGGGGCACTTTGCATATTAGCTTTATATATATGACAATGAGTAAACAAGCAGCCCACATAGAAGGTTGGTTGGATCAAAGTGTAATTGGAGAAAAGCATAGACAGTGGCAAAAGTAAGTGAAGTGTTTTGACATTTTAGACAGTTCACAACAATCTGTCAAACTAAATATTAGAATCCAGGAAAGTTAGCCTGACCCTTCAGCTGCAGGGCTTTTAATTTGTATGGTTGGAAAACTTTTACCCCTCTACTGGCAATATTTATAGCAATTAACTGCTATTAAAATGGCCAACAGGTATGTGAAAAGGTTTTCAACTTTGGTAATTATCAGGGAAATGTATATCAAAACCGCAGGGAGATATTTTGGAATGGCTATCATCAAAAAGACTGGAAAACAAATGCTGGTGAAAATGTAGAGAAACAGAAAGCATGTCCTTTGTTAATGAGAACGTAAATTGAGATAGCACTATGAAGAAGAGGTTGGAGATGCCTCAAAAAATTAAAAATAGAACTACCAGCTGCTTCTGGGTATAGGGACACAAATTATCCCAAAGAGATATTTGCACCCCCATGTGCATTGTAGCATTACTTACAATAGTCAAGACAGGAAAACAACCTATGTTTCTATCCATGGATGAATGGAAATAGAAAATGTGGTGTATATATGAAAAGTAATCTTAGTTGGCCATAAAAAAAGAAGGAAATCCTGCTGAGTTAGAGAGGATTGGACAGTTTACGGTTAGGGCTGTGGGGAGGGAAGATGGTAATAAGGAAGAAATAAACAAGATGGTCAAGATGTGAGCAAGGTAGGCAGAATGTACCAGCTGACCATAGAGCTTTCCTTCCCCCTGAACCCAAGAACGGAAACTAAAAGCGGGGAGATGAGGGCAAAAGGAGATTGGCTGGTGTTGTTGTTGTTGTTGTTGTTGTTGTTGTTGTTGGTGTGTGTGTGTGTGTGTGTGTGTGTGTGTGTGTATTTGCCGATAGAAGGTAAGAGTAGGAAAATTTAAACCTCTAGACTAGTGAGCTTCTGCCGCAGCACGTTTGGATCCTGCTATAGGAAGCTCTTCTGTAACAAAAACTTTGCTTTCTCTTACCTCTTTGTCTGTGGAACTCATTCTTTGCTTTCATGAGACAAGGAACCCAGACTCAACTCAAATTTTGGAATCAATGTCATTTGTGAGAACATAGATGGACATTGAGAGTATAATACTAAGTGAAGTAAGTGAGACAGAGCAAGAAAAATACTGTATGATCTCGCTTATATGGGGAATCAAAAGAACAAACAAAAACCTCATGGAAACAGATATTACATTTGTGGTTTTACAGAAGCCGAGGGATAGGGCTGGAGAACTGGGTAAAGTTGGTTACAGGTGCAAACACTGTAGTAATCATTTTTATGAATTTAGCAAATATAATAAAGTCTCCTAACATGTAAATGGTAAAAGATAGGTAGACCTATGTTTATCAGTTTTCAAAGTAGTGTCAGGAACCCAGTTCTGGCAGAATAAAAATACGTATTTTCCATTGTACCTAAATACTTTACTCCCTATGCAATAGGATCATTGTATGCATTTTCACATTCTATCTAAAATAATGTTTCTGGAGAGTTTATAACAATTAATTAAATTTATATATAAATATGGTTTGTTAATATAATAAAAATAAATAACAACTATAAATTACTATGCACTTCTTTCTTTAAAATGTGAAATATGATTTGAAGCAGACTGAAAAACATTAAGTCACATGTTGATAAGGTTAAATCAGCCCTATTGTATTGGATACATTTTTTTAGGCCTGAAAACTGAGCTCAAACCATGTTCTACACAAAAAGAGGTGATAAATCCTTGTAGTCTTGTACTTGGAATTCTTAAATACAAAATAACTCAACCAATATTTGTGATACAAAGAATAGAAAGCATATTGCTTAGAATTCATAAGCAATGACAAAAATACCTTCTCAGTCTTTATAAATGATTTAGCTGTTTACATTTTCTTCTTCATTATATTGTTTTATAAGGCAGTTTACAAACTTGGTAAAAATAGTGCATCATAGTGTGAAATTACTTTAGAAACTGTTCCTAGAATCCTATCAAAATGATAGATTCCGCTGGGCCATTTATGAATTCAGGGATCCCTTTCATGCAGCTTCATGATTAGTTGTATGTCATTGACACTATAATATTTTAAACAATTTTACAAGAATAATTTTGACAATTTAGGGGTTGTGATGTTTTTTCCTATGATAAAAGAACACAATTTTAAGTAAGATGCATTTAGATTTTTTAAAAGTATTTTATTTAGATTAAATTTCTTAGATAGAATGCAGAAAGCTGAATCAAACACTCTTAAATAAATATGCGATATATATACTAAATATTTAAAATATAATCATCTGCAAGAGAACTAATATGATGTTGAAGGTTTGCATTATGTATGCAACATTTTCTTCCTGGTGTGAAGAGGGCTATTTCTAACTCAACAGTTTACATGTAAATGCCCTGATATGTCGATCCAAGTGAGCACTTCTATTACTGTTACCCAGTTAATAATTATTGCTTTATTCAAACTTGAATGCAAATAAAGGTGATACCTTTTCATTATCCTTATTAATCTCAATAATTTTTTACTATCTGATCCAAATTTTAATTTTTTTCTGGGTTATAACTTAGTGGCATGCAGCAAATTTACCAGAAAAGCAGCATGTAACAATGACAAGATTAGAAGCTTTGGAATCTGACAGATCACTTTGTTCCACTGCAATTTTTGTTGTTGTTAATCCTCACCTGAGGATAATTTTCCCATTGATTTTTAGAGAAAGTGGCAGGGAGGGGGAGAGATAGAGAGAGAGAAACATCAATGTGAGAGGGACACATCAATTGGTTGTCCCTGCACCCGCTCCAACCAGGGCCAGGGATCTAGACTGCAACTGAGATGTGTGCCCTTGACGGGAATAGAAGTCAGGACCCTTTAGTCTGCAGGCCGGTACTCTACTTTTTTAGGTATTATTAGTTCAGGCAAATGGCTTCATTTCTCTAAACCTTGGTTTCCATGTCTGTTATCTGGATCACTTGTTAAATGTCTATAAGAACACAATGCCTGCGACAAAATAGATACTTAATAGATGATATATAATATTTTATTACTATTCTTATATAGTAATAAGCTGTGAAGGACATATATTTATATTGGTGAAAATGTACCAATGCTGTTGTACTTATACAACGTTCTGAATTCATTGGGCTAATGCCAGAAAGAGTCTGACTTTGATTCTGATGTTTGACTGTTAACGTCTTTCAAGCCCCATCATTCCCAATTTCATTCTGGGCTATATTGGAAGTGCTGATAAGAAAGGCCAGGCGCTCCCTCCTTTGCATCAGCAGGAAATTCGAACCAAGCCCTCGTCAGATGAGAAAACCCTCGTTACAACCCTCTTGTTTAGTCACCCTAAAATTCCCAATCCATTCCCACTCTGCTTTTTCAAGGCCTGTTTTGAGCTGCTTGGGAGTGTGCTCTATTCGCCCAACGCCTCATTATGTGAGTAAGCTGCTTCCAGTGCTTGGGTATCATCAGTCCTGACATTCAGACCATATTCTAGGGGGGTGTGTGTAGGGGGGAATGGGGGTCCATCTGTGTCTTTGGAGTTACTACAACTGATTTATGCAATTTGAAGTCTTTCTAATCTTTTTCTCAATTGTTTGTGTAAATAATGGACTCAGTAGAGACTTATGGTAAATACATTTCAGATAATGATATTATTTTCATTGACTTCTTAGTAGAGTGGTCCCTTCTTACCCGTGGTTTTGCTGTCGGTGGTTTCAGTTACCTGTAGTCAATTGTGGTTCATAAATATTAAACGGAAAATTCCAGAAATAAACAATTCATAAATTTTAAATTCTGCGCAGTTTTGAGTACTGTGATGAAATCTCAAATTATCTAGCTATGTCCCACCCAGGGTATGAATCATCTTTTTGTACAGCTTTTCTCTGCTGCTGTACATGTATTTCCCTCCCATTAACTACTCTGTAGCCATCTCATTTATCAGATTGACTGTTGTGGAATCCCAATGCTTGTGTTCAAGTAACCTTTATTTTACTTAATAATAACCCCAAAGTGCAAGATTAGTGATTCTGGCAGTTTAGATATGCCAAAGAGTAGCCATAAACTCTATCATGCATGTATAGGAAAAAGCATAGTATATACAGAGTTCAATACTATCTGCGGTTTAAGGCCTCCACTGGGGAGTCTTTGAATACATCTTCTGTGAATAAAAGAAGAGCTGCTGTGTATTCCAAGCTCTGTTTTAAACATGGATTAAATAATTAATTTATCACTACATCTATGTATGATAAATAGGATTGTTATCCCTTATTTCATAGACAGGGGAAGAAGAGCTGGGGAATTGATACAGTAAGCGACAGAACTGAGACTTAAACCTAGGCTGCAGGTCCCTTGTTCCTATACATGAATCCACGTTGTTTTCTATGATGTCAGAAAATCCTTGAAGTAATATTGAGGAAGACATTCAATGAGTGAGGTAGATGGGCATGCTGGTGTGTATATATCATATGGTTCCTTAATTATTTTCAGGATTTAGGATAGCTAAGGATATCCTGAAAATACTTCATTCACTAAATCATTAAGAATTACTTTGCTAGATCACCAGTATCTTAAAACAGTCTTTTGGGGGCTCCCTTTTTTTTTTTTTTTTTTTTTTTTTTTTTTTTAATAGAGTGAGAGTGCTGGGAAAAGAGAGTATAGTCAAAGAATTACAGTGAACATAACAGAATCCCAAGGGTCCAGAGACTATTAGGATCTAGAGAACTGACAAAGCAGATAACTTAGATTCTTTTGTGAGTCTCATATGTGCTAGAGGGTGGGAGCTATGCTCCAACAGAGTTCAGAGAGCAGTCAGTTTAGAGAAGTCCCTGGGGGCCCCAGTGTTCTTGGGAATGTCAAGGAATCCCCTCTAGGGGCAACAATAGTACAAATATTTTTACCAGCGGATGTTTCACTCCCTGTTTGTCCATTTTGTCAGTATTGTCTCTTTCTTGTAAGAAATTTCCTACGACCAATTGACTCAGGAGAAAAACTTAATCCTTAAAAAGGGATGACTCTATAAAATATGCTGGCACCATTAGAAATTCAACTGCTATGACATTCAACCTTGAGTAGATTTTCCCTGAAACATTGAAGAAATGAGAAATATTGCCAACAGCTGAATTTTGAGAGGTACTTTTCCTTGTCTAGGATCGTGGTCGGCAAACTGCGGCTCGCGAGCCACATGTGGCTCTTTGGCCCCTTGAGTGTGGCTCTTCCACAAAATACCACGGCCTGGGCGAGTCTATTTTGAAGAAGTGGCGTTAGAAGAAGTTTAAGTTTAAAAAATTTGGCTCTCAAAAGAAATTTCAAAAGTTGTACTGTTGATATTTGGCTCTGTTGTCTAATGAGTTTGCCGACCACTGGTCTAGGAGAATAAATGTTGTAATAGATTGGTGTTTTCTAAACATTCTACTGCCTTACCTTTCCTCACCCTCTTGTAGTTAGGTAGTTAGGATGACGTGATGAAGACATCTGGCCCAAAGGGGTAGGAGAAAAAGGTTAATGAATGTCAGCACTGTCTTCCCCTGCTGTGGCAACTGAGCAAGACTCATGCTCCAAGTGATGCAGCTACAAGACAGTGAAGCTTCCAGAGTGTGTGGTTCTAAGGAAATTTTAGAGCAGAGCCCCTTTTGATCTGTCTACCTTACTACGACGTGTACCTATAATAGGAATAAAAAGGAAACATCTGCTCTGTTAAGTAATTGAGGGAGTAATAATACAGTTGTAATTAGCCCACGCCTATTCTGGCCAATGACCTATTCCCATGTGTGACTGACATGTAATCACCTTTCCCTAACTCCCTCAGACTTCACTGGGTATACCTATAATATTTGGCCTTCCCTTGTTCCTTCCCATGGAATTAACAACTGGGTTAATCAAAATGGAACCAAGTTCATCTGGTAGCTACTAGTACTACCAAAGGTGTCTTCAATGGAGTATGTTTGTGGGATAATGTTGGCTGTGGTCAAGGCTGCATGGCCTGTGGAACCTGCTTCTCCATCTTCAGTCTCTATCTTTAGTCTTAATTCAATAAATTCCTGTTTTGGTTTAAGTAATCTATTGTCAATATCTAATATTTCAACTGAGAACTTCTGACTAAATCAGTTTATTCATTTTGAATTCAGGCTTGTTATAAAAAAAAAGTGAATCTAAGGGGAACATTGATCAACCAGGTTCAAATAGAGAAAGGTAAAAAGTCAAGAACACAATGAGATCAAGGAATACAATTCCTGGAAGTGGGAGTATGAAAAAACTGGAAAAATAGGGGGTTAATAAATATTAAAGATCAGGGTCTTTGATTTAATCCCCTATTTTTTCAGTTCTCTCATACTACCACTTCCAGGAACAGTATTCCTGATGTAAAGTGCAATTTCACTTAAGGCAGGGAGAGAGAAAGTTCTGAAAAGAGGTTAATGTGAAGGAAATTTACTGCTAAAAGGGATAATTTCAACAGAAATGTTATAAAATGTTAGGCTATCATTTATGACTCATTAAGTAATCCATTCATTCAATACATAATCATATTTCTCTCAGGTAGCAAGCACTATGAGAAATGCAGGGAATATAAGGTGATTAAATCATTGTCTCTACCTTCAAGGGGTTTTATAATCTAGAGAAGGTGACAAAAATGTAAAGAACCAGTTAACATACGAGATGATAAATGATTATTTAATGTGAGCTGTAGGAAGGCATATGCTAACTGAATTGAACTTTGAGTTAAGGCAGATAAGAAGTGTTAGAAAAGATGTTAGAGAAATTGATCAAGAAGGAAGTGATGTGAATTGGACCTGGGAATGCAAAATAGGGAATTTTGGAGTGATGTATGGGAGCCAGATTAGAAGGGACATGGAAGATTTACTGTATCCATGGGCCTACACAGTCATTTCCCCAATGAATAGGTCCATGGATCCAGTAAGCCTACTGTAACTGAACTTTAGCTTGATCAATTCACAGTGGACTTACTAGATCCAGGACTAGATCCTAAACCTAAGCACCAGAAATATATGCAAGGCTGCCTGCTAAGCATCTGGGGAATGGGGGATGGGTAGCTGCTAAGAGCTGAACTGAAAGAAATTAACCATAATTGATTGTCCAAGCCATCCCTGGAAGTTGCAAGCCTTCAATAAATGTCAGAGTTGCAAAATAGCTACAGACTGTGCCAGTGCAATTGTTGTCTAGGTAGAGAGACAAATTTTTGATGCTTCCTACTCACAGAATCCTCTTGCCTAATCTACTCATTGGACGCTAAGACACTATACCCTTTTGATCAGCTTCGCAACTCACTATGGACCAATCTTTCTTGACTGTTCACTTGGTTATGGTAACTATGATCTTCTGAATGCTGATGGTTAAGCATTAGCCTTTGGGGTTAATAGGAGCCTCAACAACCCCATCAATATTCATGGCCTTAGCTAACATGAGTCTTGATCTGCAGAGAGAAATCATCAACCTTCCTAATAATGCTATTGCCCATCTTACCAGCAAGTTCTGGTGCGCTTTGTGAATGCTATTTTCTCTTGGCCTTCCTGTGGAACACAATTTTTGGTGCACCACAATTCACTACCAAGTCAGAGTAGTATTTGTTGCTCATTAGTAAATTATGTTTTTTTTCCCCTATGAATGATAATAATCATCAGTTTAGAAGCTTATTAAGAAACTATACCTTCAATTTATTTTGTATATCCCTACAACATACTTTTAATGACCCTATTATCTGCACATCAACTTGTTTAATAAATTATTTTATGTGCTGTTGATGATCAATCCATTTCATTCTAATGGCCTTTCATTGCTTCCTCATTAAAATATAGTATTACAGATCCATTATATTCCAATGGCTAGCCATTGATTTCCTTCTTTTATTAAAACCACTCAGCCTCAACAGGAAGCCTATTCAGGATGAATCATCTCATCCTCTACAAAATAGGATGGAATATTCCTAAATTTATTTTGTACTTGAAGTACACAATGTACCATTTAATGGACCTATAATAAAATGTTTTTCTCTCTTTCTAAAAATAATATACTTTTTGGTATGAACACAGGTTTTCATAATAATGGTTCCCACCTGTCCCTTGTGAAATTGATATACTATGGCCAGTCAAAAGACAAATTTCAGCTTTTACTACTTAGAATATACTATAATTCCTGCTTTTGCAGAATGTTTATTTCATGGTGTATATAATCAAAACAAATGCTCTCTTTTTCTTAACTCAGAATCTACTCTTCTACTAAATACTATATACAGTATATTATATGTAAATTTACATATGTATGTATATTTATATATACACAGAACTTCATTACTCTTAAAGAGTAATTTCTTAATTATCATACAAAATTTATCTTTCATGAGTACCACCAGGAACCTAAAATGCTAATTTATAAAATATCAGCTGTAAGTTTTTATCTAATTCTGGAAACTACCTAGAGCTAGAGGTACTCCATGCAATCTTTACTATTTCTTCACACATTTTGATCTATAGCATAAGAAGGTAAAAATATGTTGTTGCTTTTTTTTTTACTTTATAAGAATATAGATTACTAGATCATATAGTCTTAAATGAACAGTGAGTTTTGCCTTCTATTTATTACTATGAATTCAAGTATGTATAATCAATATATATTAAAATGTGTGAAACTATCATACAATAATAATAAAATTATGAGTACTAGTAGGGAGTTTTTCTCCTCATTTGTTCTTCTTTAACTATTAATGATAATCCTAATTTGATCTTCAAATTATTATTCAAATTATTTTTTCAAGTAACCTTGAATCATATCATTGCTGGTACAAGTCTCTTCAAATCAGGCCATCTTGGGACCAGATGTCTTTACACAGCTTTTTAATATCTGCTCAATTTCTCTGTCTAATTTCTTAATTTTAGTCATTGCCAGGAGTGAATTTTTATCAATCTGTGATCATAAAATTGCATGAAAAAATAAGTAAACTCTGGTCTAATGCTGACACCAATTCTGATTCTGACACCCATTCCAATATGTTTTTTCCATACCACCAATTAATTAATTCTGACACTATCTATCTGTCAAGGCCAAGTCTTACAAAACCAAAGCTAAAAGAGATATGTTCCTTAATGAAGAGTAGATTTGTTAAAATTTCACACTGTACAGATAGCGTCTATACTAGTACATGTACCACAGCAGAAATACATGGGTTTCTTTATCAATGCTTTGAAGTCAACTTGGATCTGTTTGAGAGAACCTTCAAATTGTTTCTGTGCCTTCAATCTTTTACAGACTCTTCTCCCTGTGTCCATGTTCTATATGGTATTATAAATTTAGTTATGTTGCTCTCTTGCTTAAAATGTTCACTTATTTCTCTCTCCTACCTGCTATGCTTTCCTACTAGCTGAGCACATCTCTGTAATGCCCTAGGAATTCTACTTACATGTGTCTTCTACTACCTAATATGTTCTGCTAGTGCCTTTTTAAATGTATTTCCTGGTTTCTGAGCCACTATTATTTCTTGCTCTTCATGCAAATTTGTCACAATTCAACATAAAGTACCCAAGATGACAAATTTCTAACATAATTTACCATCAGATTTCTCACATGCTTTTGATATCCTAACAGTGAGCTGAAGTTCTTCCCGGGATCCTGTCTCACGAAGTTGAAGAATAAAACATAAAATCGCAGACAAAAATGATTAATGGAACCAAAGTTTATTGGGAGAAGCCAGTCCTGGAAAAGGTATAGCTAGGGTTCCAAGAGGATGCCATTGTCCATAGCTTCCTTTCCGCGTTACAGCCGGGAGTAGTTTAGTATCCAAGCTAATTAAAGTCTAATAGTCCATGTGTGGAGGCCCACATGGCCATAAGCCACGTGGACACAGGGATGTGCTCCCCGTCACAGGAACAAACATCAGGAACCCATCCCATGCCAAGGAGAAGAGAGCGGGCGAGAGGAAGTGTGTGCCTTTTAATTTAAAGGGTGGGTAGTCTTGCGAGCTCCTAATTGGTCTTTTCAAATAATTATGCCTTAGCAATATCCTTTGGGTTGGTTTATTTGCTTTACTGCCTTGTGATTGGTTATCTGCACGCTGCCTGTCTTAGCAATAGTCATATATCTTAAAGTTCATGCCTCTCTTATGAGTGCCCTTCCTTCCTCGCCCAGTTGGGGTGCTTTAGTAACTTCGTCTAGTTGGGTTCCTGGTTCTACTTCTTTTCTGGTGGTCCCACCTCTATCTACCTAGCTTCCTTCTGTCGCCTCACTTTTACCACCATTTTGTTTTTCATTGTTGATTCCTGTTATAATCAGCTGCCACTAATTCAGCAGGTCTATGTTAAGTAAACAAATAAATGAACTAGAAATTATTCTATCCAGTAGTGGGCCACTGGAAATGTCAGCTAATTTAAAAAGGAACCTCTATCTTGCTATGTAAGCTCAACAGTTTCCGGGGGCAAGTGTGCTCAATTAGTTCAATTGCTTCCTATATTTGTATTTTTATAAATTTAACATCATCTTACCAAGTATCCTTAAAAGTCTGACTTTGAAAAATATCTGAAATCCAGAATTGGAGAGGTCAAGGACTAGTACTGGGAACATGGTGGGTACAGGAAAAGATTAGTTCCTAAAGGTTTCCATCCTTCTGGTGTGGGTAGGAAGTTTAATTTTGGCCAACAGGCAGCCCAAGGATGCAGAACAAGAACTTTTGGGTTCAACCTAAATCTTTCTTTTTTCTTTTATTTATTAGTACATTTTATCACTTTATTTTTTAGTCATAATTAGCATTTGAACTCATGTCATCTTTAAAATGCCTTTTGATTAATTATTTATTTATTTTATTTGGACCTCTTTTTTTTTTTCTTTATGATTAAGGTATTACATATGTGTCCTTATCCCCCCATTGCCCCTCCCCCATCCCCCCACTCATGCCCTCACCCCCCCTGGTGTCTGTGTCCATTGGTTAGGCTTATATGCATGCACTCAAGTCCTTTGGCTGATCTTTCTCCCTTACCCCCGCCCTCCCCTACCTGCCCTCTGAGGTTTGATGGCCTGATCAATGCTTCTCTGTCTCTAATTTTTATGATTTTCCCTTTGTTGTTGTTCTATTGGTATTTTGCCATATGCATCATTTTGTTGTTTAAATGCTTTTTATGAGTATATGTATGTATAAAATAATATAGTTTCTTGGAAGGCCTACGTTATTCCTCTCCTTCACCTTTTCAAAATATCAAATATACTTCCTTATTCTAAGTATAACTTTTAATATAGTGTAAATATTTAAAATTATTGAAGGTCTATTTTCTATTGGTGATGGAAATTTTGAAAATTAATACTTTTAGAAAATATTTTGTAATTAGCTGTTGCTATAATCTGTTCAAATGTTTCCCAAAATGTAACCATATATAAGGAATACTTCATTCATACTCTAAACAATTATTTAGTTTTTAAAAATATAACACTTGATTTGCATAAATGAATATAAATATATTTAAAAGACTAAAATTGTCAACAAATAAATTACTCTAATTTTTTCATTTAAATTATAAAATTGAAAATTACTCTAGAATAATAATAAAAAATAAAAGTTAGTGAAACCCTGAACTATGCAAATATTTACTTTAAATGCAAGAACTGGGTCATTTTTTAGATCTGTTTACATTGGTCAAATTTTTCTCTTTTTCTTTTTCATTTGTACACCCAGTAATCTTTACTGCCAGATATTTTGTATTAAAAATTGCATGCTATCAGATAATGGGATATTCCTACAAAGAGAAATAATCTTATTTTCTGATGGGCGTAATATCCCTTTAATCCAATCAGGGACAGGCTGACTTGAGATGGGTCACCAGTTTGGTAATGCTCAACAAACTTCTGTTTTACTACATGGTGTTTCTTCACATCTTATATCAGCTTTTCTTCCAAACTATCTTCTCAAGGATACTTGTGTAACTAACAGCCTTGGCAGAGAAAGATACTATTTCTCTCCAGAGTAACAAGCAGAGCCTTTTGCTGTCCAAGATAATATTGTAATGTTTTCCTCAAGGACAAAAGTTTCCCAGGATTAGTAACAGGCCCCTATTAATACCTGCAGGGTTCTAAGATCAAAGTTTCTTCTTCGTGACCCAAACTCACCATGTGTGCAGCATCCATCCCCTGACCTGATTTGACATCTCCTTGGTGGCACTTGAGGGGCAATGAGAACCGGTGCAAATGTGCTGCTTGCTGTGCTCTTAGTAAGTAAGACCTTTGCCTCTGGCTCAGGAGTCTCAGTGTTCTGCCAGCCTCCTGGAAACTGGCGCAGGCTAACTCAAGAGGTAAAATGTCAGAATCCGCACCTTTCCTGACATTCTTCAGATTAAGTCTTCCTGGGTCCCAGGTGGGAATCTGGCAACTGCAGACAGACCCACCTCCTGAACTTTAATTTTAATTTTCTTAGCAATGTGAGGCTGCAGAAAATTTTATTCTGCTTTTCATTGACTTTCTGTTTAGCTTCTTAACCTCTGGCCCTGAGCATCTTAAGGAATCAGCTAATGCCATGAGGGGAAAAAACCTGCTGAGAAAGAGTTCCTGTGTTCCCTCTGGATTTTGTCCCCTCAAGTCCTGTTACCTGAAAATCTCTAAATTCCAATTTTTTATTTTATCACTATGAACTTTCTCTAAGTTCTCTTGGCTTCTCTATCTTCATTTATTTACTAAGGGCCCAGTGCACGAATTCATGCACCTTGAAAGGAACTGTAGGCCATGAGGCTGCGGTAGGCACAGGGGTGGGTCTTGGCGCATCCTCCACACCCCTACCTGGCCCCTCCCACCGCAGCCCTCCCCACCCCCTGTCCCCTGTCTGCCAGCAGCCCCGCTCCTGCTGCTGCCACTCCCATGCACTGACAGAGCCAGCCCGCTCACACCTGCTGAAGGCACAGAGCGATTGGGGCCAGTGCCAGCAGCAGGTGCAAGTGGCAGCTGCTGCCCCGATCACCCCTCAGGAGCAGGGGGAGATGGAGAAGCCCTCAGGGGCGATCAGAGTTGGCAGCTGCCGCTCACACCCACTGATGGCGCCAAGTGATTGGGACTGGCACTGGGCACCAGCAGTAGCTCTGGCACCGGCTGCGGGTGTGAGCAGGGCCGGTGCTGGGAGTGGGTGTAAGCAGTGGCTCCAGTGCCAGCAGCAGGTGCAAGCACCAGGTGGGACCATGGCATGTGAGAGCAAAGAATTTTCAGTAACCACCAGAGACTCTCCCCGATGGCAGCAACCCACACTCCGCCTTGGTCTGGTGCCCCCACTCACCTGCTCCACCATCCCGCCACAGCCAAAGGCTGCCATGTTCTTTGCACGCCCCCTGGTGGTCAGCGCATGTCATAGGACCAGTTGTTCAGTTGTTTGGTTGTTCCAGTTGTTCTGCTGTTCGGTCTATTTGCATATTAGCCTTTTATTATATAGGATTTTTAAAATTTATCTTCATTGCTCACAGTATTACAGATGTTCCCCCTTTTTCCTCCACTGACCCCCTCCACCCACCCCAGCCTCCTCCTCAGGCCAGGCCTTCACCTCAGTGCTGTTGCCTGTGTCCATGGGTTATGCATATAAGTCTTTAGTTATTCTCTTCCACTCTGCTCCCCTCCCTGCCCCATACACACACACACTTCCTTCTGAAAATTGTCAGTCCATTGCATGCTTCCATGTCTCTGGATCTATTTCTTTAAAATATAATCTTCTGTCTGAGTTTTTTGACTTGTACCTTACACAAGATTATGTGCAATGCCTGAGGTAAAAAGCTACTCATACAATGTTGGTTCACGTCTCTGTATTTCATTCTTTCCAGGCTCTATGCTCTTCAAGTTCTCTGTACTTATGAGGTGCCTTCTAAAGACTTTTTTTTTCCCTTTTCTTTTCTTTCCTCTTTCTCTCTCTCTCTCTTTTCTCTCCCTCCTCACATCCCTCCATCCCTCCATCCCTCTCTATCTTATTGCTCTTCTAGTTTTGAGTTAGGCCACTAAACCAGGAAGTGGAATAGAGAAACTGAGACAGATAGTTAAATAGCCCAGAACTTTACAGCCATCTAGTAAATCACAAAATCCTATCTTCCCTAATCAAGGACACTTAAGAGTAAATTGTTTACACTTGTGCTCCCCAACAAGAGCTTAAATCCCTCTACTCAGGAAGATAGATATCAGAAATCCAATTAGTGCCATTTGTGCCAACCATACCCAAGGACAGATGAAGTTAAGGTAATAAATCCCATCTTGCATATCAGCATAAAACTGATTAATATTCTAATGAGATTGTCCCCAACACCTCCCCCCAAATCTCAGCCTTTGGAAAGCAGACAAAACCCCTCAAGACAAAGAAGCCAGCTTGCCCTCCTTGAGGCACATACACTCAAATCTCCTCTTGGAGTGACTTTTCTCTCTCCTAAACTCTAAGGGTCCCCAGGAGACTTGCAACCAGGGGAGCAATGGGCAGTGGCAGCTCGTGCAGGGCTCACCCCTGAATCTGTCTCAAAGGCCCGCTTTTCTCTGACTTTCCCGTAGGTCAATGGCAACCCTGCCCTGGCTCTCTTCTTTCCTATGACATCTCTAGAAAGCCAAAGTAGTCCCCCCAGGCTCTCTCCTGTTGCTTCTTCTCTCCTAGGCCCTTGTTTCACGGTCCCCAGATTTAATAAACACTCTCAAAATCATCTGGACTCATGTTGTGAAATCTTTCCTGCACAAAGTCAAGAACCCATACACCACAGGCCGGCCTGAGGCACACCCCATCCAGGCCCAATTCCTGGGCAGTAACACTTTCATCAGGAGTGTTGTTCTGCCACAAGCTACTCTATTCCAGACAGCTTGCCAGTACTACAGCATTGATAGCACATATACGTTCTACGTAAAGATCACATTTAATGAACATGTGAGATATTTTTATCAATATGCCTCTGAAGAGCTGATTTTCTATCAGTAGTACAGGCAGAATTTAATATCAATACATTGTTTTCCACTACACAAATACTTATTAAACATGGGAAGCAAATTCAATATTTTATAGACCAAAATAGTGCAAACATGAAATTTTATAAAACTTAGCTAACAAGCCCCATTTGTAATGATTACAAAAGTATGATCTTGCCAATTCAAGGCCATCAATCATTTCCATTATAAGACTAGATTTAGAAATGGCTCAAGGCTTCATTAAATTCAGTGTGTTTTTTTGTTTTTGTTTTTTTTTCATTCAGTATCCTCCTGTATTTGCTCAACATTTATATATGCTGTGGACAGCACCTAGTATGGTGTCTACTACATGGGCATAACATATTAAATGGCATCACTTATGAATAATCAGAGAATTTGATATACTGCATAAAACTAAAAACTAATACAAATTAGGAGGAGGGTCTGAGGCAGAGGGGCCATATATCACATTTCTAGATGTATTAGTTTTCATGTATGTGACTCAGTAAGTGGTATTTCATCAAATATTAAATGGTTATTGGGTGCTGGGATTAAAAGGAATTTTTATATTTTATTTTATTGTCATTTTACTTTTTATTTTTTGTTTTACTTTTTCTAAAATGAAGATAAATTACATATGCAATTAAAAGGTAAGATATATACCAAGAACAAAAATGTAGCCGACCAGTGTAGCTCAGTGGTTGAGCATCGACCTGTGAACCTGGACTTCACAGTTCCATTCCAGGTCAGGGCACATGCATGGGTTGCCAGCTTGGTCCTAGTAGGGGTGTGCAGGAGGAAGCCAAGCAGTGATTCTCTCTCATCATTAGTGTTTTTATCTCTCTCCCTCGTTCTTCCTCTCTGAAATAAATAAAAATATTTTAAAGAAAGAACAAAAAGTTGAATTATTATAAAATAAGTATATTTTAGTAATAAATACCGAAGTGTTTTTAAAGAGTAATAATTTTTCTTTCAAGCTAGTATTTCTGTTTCTTGGCTTTTAGTATGACTTTTTCAAAGACAGTAACAATAGAAAATCTTTATGACATTTTAGAAAATAAAACAATTTGTATGATAATTTTTGTCACAACATAATTAGTCAGGTTCTATGTAATAGACACAGCTTCCAATTTAATTTTAAGCTCACATTTATTCTCTTAATGTATATATTTTTATTACCACTAAAGTCTAGCTAAAATTAAAATTATTTAAATCAAATTTAATTTCCATTCATATTTCATTGTATATTTTTATTACCTTAAAAACACTTACCATTTGCAACAGCATGGATGGAACTGGAGAGCATTATGCTAAGTGAAATAAGCCAGTTGGTGAAAGATAAATACCACATGATCTCACTCATTTATGGATAATAAAGAACATTATAAACTGTTGAACAAAAATAGATAGAGGCAAAGAAGCATCGAACAGACTGTCAAACTACAGCAGGGAGGTAGGGGAGGGTTGCGGGGTGGGGTGGGGGGTGGTAAGAGATCAACCGAAGGACTTGTATGCATGCATATAAGCACAACCAACAGACGCAAGACACTGGGGAGGGGGCGGGGGCGGGTGAGGGCAAGTGCCAGGGGTAGGGGAGGCCAGGGGGAGGTCAATGGGGAATAAAAAGGAGACATATGTACTACTATTTGTAATAACTTAAACAATAAAATAAAATTAAAAAAAAACATAGAACTTACAAATAATTTACTCATGAATGAGGAAATAATAATAGTCTATGGCAGTTGTCCATTGATTAAAATATAAAATCTACCTCTTATCTGTGTACATACAGCTAAAAACAAAATTGTAAAAGAAAATGCATTAGGTGGTATAAAGTTGGTTAAATCACCAGCTGGAAATAGAGATGGTGGGGTATAGGGAAGCAATGAGTAGCTTTGTTTTATACATCTTTGTTATGCTTTAGTTCACGTCCTTAAACATGTATGTTTACTGAATTAAATTGAAAACCAACTTTTTAAAAAAATATATTTTTATTGATTTTTTGCAGAGAGAAAGGGGGAGGGATAGAGAGTTAGAAACATCAATGAGAGAGAAACATCAATCAGCTGCCTCCTGTATACCCCCTACTGGGGATGTGCCCACAACCAAGGTACATGCCCTTGACCAGAATCGAACCTGTGACCCTTCAGTCCGCATGCTGACACTCTATCCACTGAGCCAAACCAGTTAGGGCTGAAAACCAACTTTTATGATGCAAATATATTGTTAAAATTCATTGACAATTGAATATTTAAAATTTGGGATATTTTAATAAAATTATTATTTTTACTCTAATGATATGAAATGTTATATAAAATTTTAATTTTAACCCACTTTTAATATCCTGTATTATTTATAGTTATTGATATAAAATTTAACTGATCGCCAAATTAGTGAGCCCTATAACTCAAATCTGCTGTTTTCATATTTATAATTATAATAAAATTATAAATTTCCTTTTTTTATTTACATCAACCAATGCACTAAAGTCTCAACATCTGCCAGAAAACATACTTTTCAATTATACTAGCTAATTGTTTTTGTGAGGATTCTCAGGAAAAATAATTTTCACTGAAGGAGAAAAGGTGCTCATATATTCAAATCAATCCCACTGAAATTAGTTTAAAAAACTCTTTACTTATTCCAAATTTACCATTATGTTCTAAATCATATATATATATATATATATATATATATATATATATATTATATATGTATATACATATATGAGTATGTGTGTGTTTTTGACACCTCTCTAACATTTTAAAGATAGCTTTTCATTGTTATTTTAATAATTGTTTGAATCTGCTGCATATATTTTAACAGTTATTTCAGAATATGATTGAAGGTAAGGAACATGGCAAGTTAAATTACTGTCAATAACATCTAGGGAAAGACAGCTAACTGAGTATATTAAACACAACTCATCACTGACTTTCACAGGCAATTTTTTTAAAAAAATATATTTTATTGATATTTTACAGAGAGGAAGAGAGAGGGATAGAGAGCCAGAAACATCGATGAGAGAGAAACATCGATCAGCTGCCTCCTGCACACCCCCCACTGGGGATGTGCCCGCAACCAAGGTACATGCCCCTGACCGGAATCGAACCCGGGACCCTTCAGTCCGCAGGCCGACGCTCTATCCACTGAGCCAAACCGGTTTCGGCTCACAGGCAATTTTTTTTTATCAAAAG